>NC_057810.1:236447576-236747576 GCF_018294505.1 Triticum aestivum
GTCCTCGGGTCCCGGCCCTCGAGCTGGTCTCAGCTGTCGCTGGTATGCCAGGTCGCGATGCCGTGGACAAGACCAGAGGGTGAGGGCTGGAGAGCCGGTAGGAGCCCTGAGTCGCGATGCTCAGGTACCCCCCCCCCCCTTTAACGCGCAAGCTTCCGACATCCAGGAAGAAAAGGTGCCATGGACAGGCACCAAATAACAAGCATGATGGGTCGAAAGCATGGCCCTAAGATAAACGCAAGAGGGGTACGCGCCGCTGGGTCTGACCCGAGCGACTTGGGGATAATGCAGCCCGAGGGGCGCCCCCGACAAAGTAAGCTAAAAACATGAAATAAAGGGATACACGCCGCAGGGACGGACCCACGCGACCTGGGAATGATGCAGCCCTGAGGGCGCTCCCAGCTGGAAATGAAACTTGAAAGATGTCACCTGATGATGTTGAAGACGAAGGGGTGTTGGTGTAGCAGACTCGGTGGGCTACGGGAGCCGATCCTCACGAGCCCCCAGGCCCTGGGGCCTCAGGAGGCTCCGGAGGCGCTGGTGGCTCCTCGCGGACCATCTCCATCTCCGCCAGGGCTGCGGAACGCCTGACCTCTTGAGCCTCCAGGATGCCCCTCATGAGGCGCTGGTACGTGGCAGCCGCGTTCGGCAAGCCGTAAGGCATGCGAATGTAGCTGTGGGGTAGACCTTCGCAGCGCCCCACTTGCGAGGGCCAGAGGCCCCCCTGAGAGGCGGCTTGGTTGAGCCCTGGTATGTCGATGCAGACACACAGCCCACCATCCTCGCCTGGATAGGGGGCCACAGCGGGTAGGCGGCGGCTGCCTCTCATGACTCTTGACTCCTGTAGCTCCTGAATGGCCTTGCTGACGAACTCCTGAGGGTTTGGCCCTCCTTGCCTTGCTCCTTCTTGAGGGAAACGTGCTTGGAAACACGCCTCCAAGTGGTGCCCAAGCGCCTCCCTCATGACCTTGGCGAGGTCAGTGGCCCTCCAGGGGAGAGCCCCTGAGCCCTGCCTGAGGAGGGCGCCGGGCGCGCTTCCCTATGCGATGGAAGGGGGTTCCCCCTGAACAGGCGCGGGCCCTGAGGAGCCTGCCTCCTAAGGGGCCGGGCTGGACGATGTCTTCTTCTTCTTGGGGGCGGCCTCAGGAAGTCTCCTGCTTCCGCGATCCGGGTCTTCCAGTGATGCAGCCTGAAAGGCTCGTTCCAGGGAGCACACTGCGTCTCTCTCTTCGCAGGGCACCGTGATGACTCCGCCACTTCTTGGCATCTTGAGGACGTTGTAACCGTGGTGGGTTACGGCCATGAACTTGGCCAGCACTGGGTACCCGAGGATGGCGTTGTATGGCAGGCGAATGTGGGCGACGTCGAAGTCGATGAGCTCGGTGCGGTAGTTGTCGCGTGCCCCAAAGGTGACAGGGAGGCGGACCTGCCCAATCAGGATCGTGGAGCCGTCGGTGACTCCGGAGAAAGGCTTGGTTGGCTGAAGTTGATCGTAGGGCACTTGGAGATTGTTGAATGTTTCCACGGACAGGACGTTGAGCCCTACCCCACCATCGATGAGGGTCCTGGTGACTAGCACGTTGCTGATGATTGGGGAACAAAGCATTGGGAGGACTCCGGTTGTGGCCGCGCACTTGAGCTGATCCACTGAGCTGAACGTGATGGTGCATGCCGACCACCTGAGAGGGCGCGTGGCCACGAGCTTGGGGAGGACTGCATTTACTTCGCGAGCGAACTGCTTGAAGATGCGCTGAGAGGCTGGGGCTTGAGCTCCGCCCAGGATGCAGGCGATCGCACGCGGCTCCGGGAAGCCCCCAGCCCCCTCGTCCTGATGACGGTCCTCATTTCTCCTTGGCTGCGGCGGCAGCGGGGGGAGGCCTGCGTTGCCTTGCGGGCGATCCTCGCGAGGCTGATCCCTCCAGCCTCCCTCGCGAGGTGGGTTCTGCCAGCGGTCCTCACGAGGTTGGTCGCGCCACCCTTGACGAGGGCCGCGGTCTTCCTAGCGTCCTGTGTTCCTTCCTCCTCCTCGACCATAGCCCCAGTCGCTGCGGTCGGGACGTCGGCCGACCCTTCCTTCACGCACGGCTCGGAGCTCTTAGCATTCATTGGTGTTGTGGGTGTGGAGGTCATGGTACACGCAGTACCGGTTACCCTTGGAAGATTCGGGCTGATCTCTACCCCGCTTGGTGTCTAGTACTGCCGCGAGCACGGCAGCCCCCTTGCGCTTCACGTCCTTGGCCTTGGGCTTCTTCTCTTCTGGGTCTGCGGCAGGCAGCTCGAGGAGGGAGAGATGCCCTTCCTTAGCCCTGGCGCACTTGGTCGCCAAGTTGAACAGCTCCAAGGAGGTGCATAGGTCTTCATGCATCACCAGCTCCTCCTTCATCTTGACCTTGCGCACGCCGTCGAAGAAGGCTGAGATGATGGCCTCCTCGGTCACCTTGGGAATCTTGAGGCGCGCCTTGTTGAAGCGCTGGATGTACTTCTGCAGGGTTTCCCCCGGTTGCTGCTTGATACGGCACATGTCGCTCACGGCGGGTGGCCGGTCGCGAGTACCTTGGAAGTTGGAGATGAAGCGGGTGCGCATCTCATCCCAGGAGGAGATCGTGCCTGGGGCCAGGTTCAAGAGCCAGGTGCAGGCCCCGACCTTGAGCGCCATGGGAAACCAGTTCGCCATGACCTTCTCGTCTCCATTGGCAGCCTCAATGCCCAGCTCGTAGAGTTGGAGGAACTCTGCAGGGTCAGCCGTGCCGTCGTAGTGAGGAGGCAGGTCTGGCTTGAACTTGCCGGGCCACGCGACACTACGCAGCTCGGCGGTGAAGACGCGGCAGCCCGCTGTGGCCACGGGAGGCCTTGGGTGACGAAGAGCTTGGTCCTGCGGGTTCAGATGCGCTGCAGCTGGGAGCAGCACGGGGTCTTGATGTGCTGGAGCAGGAGCGTGTTCGCGACGAGCCGGAGCAGGGAGCGCTCGGGCAGCTTCTCGAGGGCGAGGGACTTCTTGGCAGCTCTGCTCTTGCCGCGCGGCGCCTGACGGAGCGGGTTCCGTCCAGGGGCCACGCGCCTTGGGGCCAGGGCGCCTTCTTGAGGGGGAGGCGGCTGAGGCACCCCCAGAGCTTCATTGCCCGCGCAGGGCGGGGCGCGGTGCAGCGAGAAGGACGGCACGGGGGAACCCCCAGTGGCGCGGACGAGCTCGGCGACTCGGTCGAGCCACTCCTCATAGACGTCGTCGATTGGGCGGTAGCGAAGGAGCTCATTTGCCGCGATGAGCGCAGCTCGAGCCTCAATGGCCGCGCGGGGCGCGCAGGACGAAGAACCAGCTGGGGTGAGCGAGGGTGTAGCAGTGCGGCCGTCTCGCCTCATGGATGGATGCTGGGACGATGCTTGCTGCTCGTTCCCCGCCGGGCCAGTGGTGGCGTTGACGGCAGGTGACGGGGAACGACGAGGGCGCCCGCCGACGGGAGCCGTCTGGGCGACGCGCGAAGCGAGAGCGGCTCGGCGCTTGGCGCGGGCCCGACAAGCGTCAGACATGGATGCGACGGTCGGAGAAGAACAGGGCAACGGAAGACGAATTCCGGCGCACCCCTACCTGGCGCGCCAAATGTCGGATTTCGGGTTCCGGCAGACCCTTGAGGTTCGAACACTGGGGTGCGCGTGGAGATTTCGCCCTCTACCTACCTGTTCCTCGCTGGATCGCTAGGATCTAAACTATGAAAGGAACAACACAAGAGACACAGGGTTTATACTGGTTCAGGCCACCATTGTGGTGTAATACCCTACTCCAGTGTGTGGTGTGGTGGATTGCCTCTTGGGCTGATGATGAACAATACAAGGAAGAACAGCCTCGCGAGGGTATGTTCTTGGCTGGGACGATGAACTGCTGGGAGGAGTTCAGCCGCCCTTCTCTCTCTCTCTCTCACTCTCACTCTCTCTTGCTTGATTCTGGTGTCTCTAGATTCAGGTGGATGCCAGATGCTTCTCGATGCCTCTACCCTGGGGGTGGCTAGTCCTATTTATAGGCAAAGGCCCTGGACCTCTTCCCAAATATTGAGCGGGAAGGGCGCCAACAATTGGCCATTTTGAAGGGGAACAGCGGGTACACTTATCCTGACTAAAGTTGTTCCTCGCCTGTCAAAGGGTCTGGTGGTGACGCCTACTTGGGCTCCACAATGACTTCCTTCCTGCCGTTGGGCTGGTCTTGGTCTTGTTGCACCAAAACGGATGCCTTTGCTTGATGCTCTCGCATGCACTTGCTCCCTTTGCACCAAAGAGGAAAGGAGGATACTGCGCGGGCTGGTGCCCAACTGGCGCCCTTGGTCTTCATGGCTTGCGTCATGGGCACCTCGCGAGGTACCCCGCCTTGAACTCTCCGCCTCCTCGTGAGCCAGCCTGATGAGGCCGTGCCTGAGGAAGCTCCTGGTCGTCCGCCCCACGAGGCTTGGCCCCTCGCGAGGGTCTTGAGCTGGTGTTGATGGAGATGGGCCGTGTTGGGCCCCCTTTGAGCCACGCCGCAGGCCGCAGGCAGGCACGTCTAGGGACCCCCGTTTCCAGAATGCCGGCAATATCTTTTGAGTCTAGATTTATAGAATGCTTCATGTGCTTCACTTATATCATTTGAAGTTTGGACTGCCTATTTCTCTTCACATAGAAAACCACCATTTGTAGAATGCTCTTTTTCTTCACTTATAATTGTTAGAGCATGGGCATATCTTTTGTAGAAAGAATTAAACTCTCTTGCTTCCCTTATATCTATTTAGAGAGATGACAGGAATTGGTCATTCACATGGTTAGTCATAAAATCCTACATAAACTTGTAGATCACTAAATATGATATGTTTGATTCCTTACAATAGTTTTGTGATATAAAGGTGGTGATATTAGAGTCATGCTAGTGGGGTAATTGTGAAACTGAGAAATACTTGTGTTGAGGTTTGCAAGTCCCGTAGCATGCATGTATGGTAACCGTTGGGTGTCAAATTTGAAGCATGGGGTGTTCTTTGATTGCTTTCCTTATGAGTGGAGGTCAGGATCGCGCGATGGTTAACTCCTACCAACCCTTCCCATACGAGCATGCATAGTAGTACTTTGCTTCGAAGGCAAGTAGACTTTTGCAATAAGTATATGAGTTCTTTAGGACTAATGCGAGTCCATGGATTATACGCACTCTTACCTTTCCGCAATTTGCTAGCCTCTACGGTACCGTGCATTGCCCTTTCTCACCTCGAGAGTTGGTGCAAACTTCGATAGTGCATCCAAACCCTATGATATGATACGTTCTATCACACATAAGCCTCCTTATATCTTCCTCAAAACAGCCAGCATACCTACCTATCATGGCATTTCCATAGCCATTCCAAGATATATTGCCATGCAACTTCCATCATCATCATATACATGATTTGAGCATTCATTGTCATATTGCCTTGCATGATCGTAAGATAGCTAGCATGATGTTTTCATTGCTTGTCTGTTGATGTCATTGCTATGCTAGATCATTGCACATCCCGGTACACCGCCGGAGGCATTCATATAGAGTCATATCTGTTATATTGAGTTGTAAGTAAATAAAAGTGTGATGATCATCATTATTAGAGAATTGCCCTAGTGAGGAAAGGATGATGGAGACTATGATTCCCCCACAAGTCGGGATCAGACTCCGGACTTTATGAAAAATAAAAGAGGCCAAAGAAGCCCAAATAAAAACAGGAGGCCAAAGAAGCCCACCAATATATATATATATAAGTAAAAAAAGAGAAAATAAAAAACGAGAGAAAAAGAGAGAAGGGGCAATGTTACTATCCTTTTACCACACTTGTGCTTCAGAGTAGCACCATGTTCTTCATATAGAGCGTCTCTTGAGTTATCACTTTCATATACTGGGAGTTTTCATTGTAGAACTTGGCTTGTATATTCCGATGATGGGCTTCCTCAAATGCCCGAGGTCTTCATGAGCAAGCAAGTTGGATGCACACCCACTTAGTTTCCAGTTTGAGCTTTCATACACTTATAGCTCTAGTGCATCCGTTGCATGGCAATCCCTACTCCTCGCATTGACATCAATTGATCGGCATCTCCATAGCCCGTTGATTAGCCGCGTCAATGTGAGACTTTCTCCCTTTTTGCCTTCTTCACACAACCTCCACCATAATATACTACTCCACCCATAGTGTTATGTCCATGGCTTCCGCTCATGTATTGCATGAGGGTTGAAAAGGCTGAAGCGCGTTAAAAAGTATGAACCAATTGCTTGGCTAAAACCAGGGTTGTGCATGATGGGAGCATTTTGTGTGACGAAAATGAAGCATGGCCAAACTATATGATTTTGTAGGGATAAGATTTCTTTGGCTATGTTATTTTGATAAGACATAATTTCTTTATTAGTATGCTAGAAGTATTATTGTTTTTATGTCAAATGATAGACTATTGCTTTGAATCACTCGTGTCTTAATATTCATGCAATGATTAGACATATGATCAAGATTATGCTAGGTAGCATTCCACATCAAAAAATATCTTTTTTATCATTTACCTACTCGAGGACGAGTAGGAATTAAGCTTGGGGATGCTGATACGTCTCCGTCGTATCTATAATTTTTGATTGTTCCATGCCAATATTATTCAACTTTCATATACTTTTGGCAACTTTTTATACTATTTTTGGGACTAACATATTGATCCAGTGCCAGGTGCCGGTTCCTATTTGTTGCATGTTTTATGTTTCGCCGAAACCCAATATCAAACGGAGTCCAAACGGGATAAAAACAAACGGAGAATTATTCTGGAATATTTGTGATTTTTTGGGAAGTAAAATCAATGCGAGACGGTGCCCGAGGGGGCCACGAGACAGGGGGCGCCCCAGGGGGGGCAGGCCCACCCTAGACCCTTGTGGGAACCCCGTAAGGTGGTTGATGCTCTTCTTTTGCCGTAAGAAAGCTAATTTTATGAGAAAAATCTGGGTGAAAGATTCACCCCAATCGGAGTTACGGATCTCCGGATATAAAATAAACGGTGAAGGGGCAGAATCTGGGAACACAGAAACAGAGAGAGATAGAGAGACATATCCAATCTCGGAGGGGCTCTCGCCCCTCCCACGCCATGGGAGCCAAGGACTAGAGGGGAAACCCTTCTCCCATCTAGGGAGAAGGTCAAGGAAGAAGAAGAAGGAGGGCTCTCTCCCCCTTGCTTCCGGTGGCGCCGGAACACCGCCGGTGGCCATCATCATCATCGCGATATTCACCAACACCTCCGCCATCTTCACCAACATCTCCATCACCTTCTCCCATATATATCCAGAGGTCCACTCTCCCGCAACCCGATGTACCCTCTACTTAAACATGGTGCTTTATGCTTCATATTATTATCCAATGATGTGTTGCCATCCTATGATGTCTGGGTAGATTTACGTTGTCCTATCGGTGATTGATGAATTGCTATGATTGGTTTAATTTGATTGTGGTTATGTTGTTGTCCTATTCTGCCCTCCGTGTCGCGCAAGCGTGAGGGATTCGCGTTGTAGGGTGTTGCAATACATTCATGATTCGCTTATAGTGGGTTGCTAGAGTGACAGAAGCTTAAACCCGAGTAAGGGGATTGTTGCGTATGGGATAAAGGGGACTTGATGCTTTAATGCTATGGTTGGGTTTTACCTTAGTGATATTTAGTAGTTGCGGATGCTTGCTAGAGTTCCAATCATAAGTGCATATGATCCAAGAAGTGAAAGTATGTTAGCTTATGCCTCTCCCACATAAAACTTGCTATCGGTCTAGTAAAGTAGTTAATTGCTTAGGGACAATTCCACAACTCCTACCACCACTCTTACACACTCGCTATATTTACTTTATTGCTTCTTTATCTAAACAGCCCCTACCTTTTATTTACGTGCTCTTTATGATCTTGCAAAACCTATCCAACAACACCTACAAAGTACTTCTAGTTTCATACTTGTTCTAGGTAAAGCGAACACTTAGCATGCGTAGAGTCGTATCAGTGGCAGATAGGACTTGAGAGAATATTTTTTCTACCTTTAGCTCCTCGTTGGGTTCGACATTCTTACTTATCGAAAGAGGCTACAATTATCCCGTATACTTGCAGGTTATCAGTAGCCCAGTCCAGACAAAAGAGTTATGCGGATTCTAAACACAAGGAGATAGTTTACGAAGTCAGAGATAGAGTGTATCTTCGTGTGTACCCTGTCGGAGTAATGGGCCACGGGTAGGCTCACCCGAGTCCCTGGATTTATCAAGACTTTGGGCCAGCTCCGCCTGGCTGGACCCCAAGCTGAAGCTCCGCCCTCTGGGGCCGGCTGGCTCAGCGGCCGGCTGCTAGAGGGCGGCCGAACCAAGTCTACTGTGCTCCGAGTGACTGGCTCCAGGCGGCCGCCCTTCTGAGAGGGCGGCAACAGGCAGGCGGCCACCTCACGACTATGGTGCGGCCGAGCCCCCATAGAGAGTGCAAGTCAAAGCATGGCTACAGTGAAGCACGTCGCCTCCCACGCTCGAGACGGGCGTGACTACAGTGCTCCGTAGAGACGGAGATCTCCGCACGACGGAGCACTATGTCGTATCTATGTTGACGTCGCTCCGGGCAGGCGGAGCCCTGTTCCCCACGACGGCCTGTCGGTACGGCCTGCCAGAGGCGGGCCCTATCAGGCAGTGACCCCGAGGAAGACGGTGGAAGCTCGACCAGGCAGATTCAAGAGGGGCCGGCCTCCAGCACGGGGCCGTCCCTTGTCCCGAGGTGAGCACGCCATTAAGCTGATAAGACCAGGTGTGGCTACAGTGGCCTCCCACCAGGCGGCGGGACTGTAGCCACGCTAAGATGACCAAGCCCCCGTCACCAACGACACAGCTACAGTAAGCAATCACCAACCAGTCGGCAGGGCCCACTAGGCGGCGGGCCCTAGCGGTCGGCGGAGAAGCCGGAGGCTGGAGACATTGACAGCCGGGCCCAGCACCTGGACGAATTACCATTGTACCCTTGGGGGGTAGGCCTATATAAACCCCCCAGGCCACCCATGCAAAGGGTTCCCACTCCATTAGAACTAGCCACCTCCCTAGAGCAGGAAGAGAGCTAGCCTTGCCTCCTTCTGCCTCTAGCACACAGCTCAAGGAGCACCATTGTATCACTTGTGCCTTAGTGATCATGCGGAGACCCCGCAGAGCAGGACTAGGGGTGTTATCTCCTAGGAGAGCCCCGAACCTGGGTAAAGTACGCTGGCGTTCGTGTCTACGCCTTATCCCGCTTCCAGGCACCGGTGATGTTCAACTCTCTCCCACCAAGATAAGCCATCCATTGGCATATCTCGCACCCAACCCCCGACATTTGGCACCCACCATGGGGCGAGGTGCACCTTCTCCCGGAGATCTGCTCTGGACGGGAACCCTATTCCTTCCTGGCGAGCGAAGCCAGCCCAGCACGCCCGATGGCGTCAGCCCTGACGCGATGCACGGTGCGGAGATCACCTGCGCAGCGAGCTACCTCACTGACCTCGTCGGCGAGATCAACCTATCCGATGAGCCGGCCTCCGACGCGGGCACAAGCTGCCCTGAGAGCCGCCTCGTCAGCCTCCTCGACCAGCT
The DNA here is from genome assembly GCF_018294505.1 of Triticum aestivum. Lineage (NCBI taxonomy): Eukaryota > Viridiplantae > Streptophyta > Magnoliopsida > Poales > Poaceae > Triticum > Triticum aestivum. The sequence goes on from NC_057810.1 coordinate 236,457,149, forward strand.
CCATGTCACCGGCGAGCCTGCTGTGAACCTGGAGTCCGTCGGCTCGACCGATCCAATGATCGTCGACTCTGACAAGGTGTCGCTCGACGCGTTTCCCACCAACATGGTGGTCTATGACGAGCCGCCCCCTCGCGAGTACAATGGCGGGAGAACCATCACGGAGGTACTCATCATCAACAGTGAGGAGCACTCGGACGGGCGTGCTCAAGATCCCCTCGACGCCACTCTACGCGACCTCATGGCGCCCATTCCCGAGGGCGCGGACGCTGAGGCGCTGGAGGCACGCCGCCTCCAGCTTGTCAAAAATGCTGGCCGCCTGGCCAGCATGCACCGGCTTTCAAACGCCTATTAGTGCGAGATGGACCGGGCCGTAGGCGGCACGCCAGCTCCTAAGGGGCCTAGCCGCCTCGGCACAGTTTGGCAACGTGGCACGACCATCGCCAGCATGTTCGGGGCGGAGCACCCCGTCTACCCCACACTTGCAGAGAACATCCGGGCCGCCCAGGCGGTAACGGATGAGCTGAACAAATACAACAGCGATGAGCTCCGCCACATGACGGAGCGAGTCCACCAGCTCCTAGACGCGGCTGCCGTGCAGCACGAGGCCGCCTCCCGCGCTGAAGTCCTAGCACGACAAAACAACGAGCCGCCCCCACGCCAAGATCATGGGGCGACCTCCCGGACACCGACTGGTGGCGCCCGAGGAGGAAAGGGCAATGAGCCGGCTGCCATCTGCAGTCGGACGCGCCTCTCCATCGGGCGGGACGAGGACGGTCGCCCTCGTGTAGTAGAGCGGCGAGGCGACCTGCCGCCTCGCCCACCTCGTGGAGCGAGGTACCCCACTCCGCCACCTGTCACGCACCCAACACTCGGCGACCGCCTTGGCCGCTGAGAGGGAGTCAAAGTGAATGACGCTCGCCATCGGATCGATCGTCTCAACCGATCCCTGGCATTTGAAGAAGAAGATGCGCTGGGCCCTCCCTGTTTCGGCCCCCGAATCTGAGATGAGCCCTTCCCCAAGGGGTTCACCCTCCCGCGAGACACACCCAAATACACCGGCTCCGTGAAGTCGGAGGACAGGCTGGTCGACTACTCCACGGCCGTCAGTATAGCAAACGGCAACAAGCGCGTTGCCGTGAAGTACGTCCTGCTCATGCTTCAAGGCACTGCCCGGACATGGCTCAACAGCCTGAAGCCCCGCAACATCAACAGCTGGGTTGATTTCACTGAGGTCTTCATCCGCAACTTCACCAGCACCTACAAGCAGGCTCCCAAGCCCCGACAGCTCTCCTTGTGCATCCAAGGGCCCACGGAGTCAACTCGCGACTACCTCACACGCTGGACCGAGCTGCGCAATTCCTGTGAAGGCATGCATGAGGTGCAGGTGATCGAGTACTTCACTGCCGGGTGCCGAGAGGGCACCCTCCTCAAGCATCGACTCCTCTGAGATGAGCCCGAGACCCTCGATGAGCTGCTGGTCATCGCTGACAAGCATGCCACGGCCGACTCCTCCATGAAGGCGGAAATTCTGGTTGACACGTCCGGCAAGGTGGCACCTCAGGCCCCTCGGACTCCGGCTGGTGACACCAGTCGGCGACAGCAACCAGGTGATAACAAGTGGAAGGCCACCTAGCCGGCTTCCACCAGCCGGCAGGTGGCAACGGTCGAGGATCAGCAACCAGAAGGGTAGCCAGCCCCCAAGCGGCAGAAGGGCAGCAAGTCCAATTGGTTCCCTGCCTTCTCTTACGAGCAAACCTTGGATGCACCCTGCAAGTTCCATAGCGGCGCGAAGCCCTCCAACCACACCACTCGGAAGTGTCACTGGCTCACCAGAATTGCCAAGGGAGATGGACTCCTGCCTCCTCCGCCTGCCGGACCGCCGCCTCCTCTGCCCCAGCAGCCGGCGGCCCGACCAGTCGGTGCTATACAAGACGAGTATCCGGAGGAACACGGAGCCTATGTTGTGTTTACCAGCGTGGCCGACAACAGACGCAGCAGACGGCAACAACAACAAGAAGTGCAAGCAGTGGCCTCCAACACTCCAGAGTTCATGCATTGGTCCGAGACGCCTATCAGTTGGAGTAGGGCCAACCACTCGGAAGTGATGCCTTCCCCTGGGTCGTATGCCCTAGTCCTAGAAGCGACCCTTGCAACGGAGAGGCGAGCTGCCCGTTTCTCCAGAGTCTTGATAGATGGCGGCAGCAGCATCAATATCCTGTACCGTGACACAATGGAGAAGTTGGGAATCAAGCAGAAGCAGCTCGTCCCCAGTCGGACTGTATTCCATGGCATAGTCCCTGGCCTTTCCTGCTCACCAATCGGCAAGACCCAGATTGATGTCCTCTTCAGAGACAAGAATCACTTCCGCCGAGAGCCAGTTTGGTTTGAAGTGGTGTACCTTGAGAGCCCCTACCATGCACTGCTAGGACGGCCTGCTCGGGCCAAATTCATGGCAGTCCCCCACTATGCCTACCTCAAGATGAAGATGTCAAGTACCAAGGGGATCCTGATGGTAGTCGGAGACTACAAGAAGTCGATCGCTTGCGCCGCAGATAGCAGCTGGCTGGCCGAGTCCCTCGTGATTGCAGCCGAGAAGCGGCTCCTTGACCGGGTGGTGGCGTTGGCAGGCAAGAAGCCAGAAATGTCACCCACCCCCCAGGGGTCGGAGGTTGAGGGCTCGTTCAAGCCATCCAAGGAAACGAAGAAAATACCCTTGGACCCGGAGCACCCGGAGAGGCACGCTGTCGTAGGCACAGGCCCTGACAGCAAATAGGAAAGCGAGCTCGTCGATTTCCTCCGTGAGAATTGGGACATCTTTGCATGGTCTCTAAAAGACATGTCGGGTGTTCCGACGGATTTCGCCAAGCACAAGCTACATGTCCGACCTGACGTCAAGCCGGTCAGGCAGCCCTTGCGCCGCCTATCAGAAGAGAGGAGAAGAGTTGTTGGAGAAGAGATAGCCTGGCTTCTATCAGCCGGATTCATCGTGGAAGTATTCTTTCCAGAGTGGCTGGCCAACCCAGTCCTAGTGTTGAAAAAGAACAAGCAGTGGCGCATGTGCATTGACTACACCAGCCTCAACAAAGCCTGCCCCAAAGATCCCTTTGCTCTACCAAGGATTGATCAAGTGATAGACTCCACAGCCGGATGCGAGCTGTTGAGTTTTTTGGATGCATACTCCGGGTACCACCAGATAAAGCTGAACCCAGCCGACAGGTTGAAGACCGCCTTCATCACGCCGTTTGGAGCCTTCTGCTACCTGACCATGACGTTCGCCTTGAGAAACACCGGCGCCATGTTTCAGCATTGCATGCAGAAGTGTCTCCTCAAGCAACTCGGTAGAAATGCCCATGTATATGTGGATGATGTGGTGGTGAAGACGGAGAAGCGTGGCACTCTGCTAGAAGACCTCAAAGAGACTTTTGAGAATTTGCGCCGATTCCAGATCAAGCTCAACCTGGAGAAGTGTGTCTTTGGAGTTCCGGCCAGCCAGCTTCTCGGTTTTCTGGTCTCGGAGCGCGGCATAGAATGCAACCCCGTGAAGATCAAGGCAATTGAGATGATGAAAGTGCCCACCCGACTGCTGGACATGTAGAAATTCACTGGCTGCCTGGCGTCAGTCAGCTGTTTCATCAGTCGGCTGGGCGAGAAGGCTCTTCCCCTGTACCAACTCATGAAGAAGACCACTTTTTTCGAGTGGAACGACAAGGCGGACGAAGTGTTTCTCCAACTCAAGAAGATGTTGGCAACCCCACCTATCCTGGCGGCTCCGACTGAGAAGGAGCCCATGCTCCTCTACATTGCAGCCACTAGTCGGGTTGTCAGCGTAGTCATCGTAGTAGAGCGCAAGCAGAAGGACAAAGCACTACCGGTCCAGAGACCGGTGTATTACCTGAGCGAAGTATTGTCCGCCTCCAAGCAAAACTACCCCCATTACCAGAAGATGTGTTATGGTGTGCATTTTGCCGCCAAGAAGCTAAAGCCTTACTTTCAAGAGCACCCAATAACTGTCATCTGCACAGCCCCGCTTGCTGAGATCATTGGAAGCCGGGATGCCTCTAGCTGAGTGGCCAAGTGGGCTATTGATCTGGCCCCTTATACCATCTACTACCAGCCTCGCACCGCCATCAAATCACAAGTGCTGGCCGACTTCCTCGTCGATTGGGCCGAGACCCAATATTTGCCGCCTGCACCAGACTCCACTCATTGGCGGATGCATTTTGATGGTTCAAAAATGCGCACTGGTCTGGGAGCTGGCGTCGTCCTCACCTCTCCCAAGGGCGACAAGCTCAAATACGTGTTGCAAGTCCACTTCGCCGCCTCCAACAACATAGCAAAATATGAGGCACTCATACACGGGCTCCGGCTTGCCAAGGAACTCGGCATTCGCCAGATCCTGTGCTATGGTGACTCCGACTTAGTGGTCCAGCAGTCGTCAGGCGACTGGGACGCCAAGGATGCAAACATGGCAAGCTACCGCTTCCTCGTGCAGCAACTCAGCGGATACTTTGATGGGTGCGAGTTCCTTCACGTGCCAAGAAATGACAACGAGCAAGCAAATGCCCTGGCACGGATTGGCCCCACCCGACAAGCAATACTAGCCGGCGTTGCCTTGCGCCACCTTCTGAAGCCGTCTGTCCAGCCATCTCCTGATTCAGACTCCATCTTTGTGCCGGCTCCCCCCGAAGCAGTCGGATCCAACTTGACGATCCCGGAGGCCGGCACGGGGATTTCGGCAGGCGGCCCGGGGACTGCTACGGCCACACCTGGCCCGGGGACTTCAGCAGTCGGCCCGGGGACTTCTTCAACACGGCAGGCGGAAGCAGCTGCCAACCCGCCGCCTCCCGGCCCAACCACCCTAATACAAGTTGCAGTAGTCGCAGTCGAAGAAATTGCGGCGCCGTCATGGGCTCAGCCAATCCTCAAGTTCTTGGTGAATAAAGAGCTGCCAACCGATGAAATCTCAGCCCGACAAGTGCAGAGGTGAGCTGAAGCTTACACCATAGTCAACAAAGAGCTGGTGCGACAAAGCGTCACAGGGGTTTATCAGCGTTGCGTGGAGTCGGACCAAGGCCAAGCAATACTCAGGGATATCCACCAGGGCGAGTGCAGCCACCATGCGGCTTCAAGATCACTCGTGGCCAAGGCTTTCCGCCATAGGTTCTTCTGGCCAACTACCCTGGAAGAGGCCAAAGAGCTAGTTCAGAAGTGTCAAGGGTGTCAGAGGTTCCGCTCCAAGCCACACCTACCGGTTTCTGCACTCAAGACCATTCCCATAGCCTGTCCCTTTGCTGTTTGGGGTCTGGATATGGTAGGGCCATTCAAGATGGCCTGTGGTGGCATGACTCGCTTGTTGCCGTGGACAAGTTCACTAAGTGGATAGAGGAAAAACCAATCAAGAAGCAGAACGGGCCGACTGCCGGGACCTTCATCACCGACATCACCATGCGATACGGCATCCCACACAGCATCATCATCGACAACGGCACCAACTTTGCCAAAGGAGCCTTGGCTCATTTTTGTGCAACACAGGGCATCTGCCTGGACTTAGCGTCCGTTGCCCACCCACAGTCAAATGGCCAAGTGGAGCATGCAAACGGCCTCATTTTGTCTGGCCTCAAGCCCCGACTAGTCGAGCCTTTGGAGCGTTCGGCCGGCTGCTGGCTCGACGAGCTGCCGGCCGTCCTCTGGAGCCTGCGCACAACTCCAAACAAGTCAACAGGCTTCATGCCCTTCTTCCTCGTCTACGGTGCCGAAGCCGTCATCCCGACAGATATTGAGTTCGACTCCCCAAGAGTCACCATGTACACCGAGGCGGACGCCAAGGAAGCACAAGAAGATGGCGTCAACTTGCTGGAGGAAGGTTGGCTGTTGGCACTCAGCCGGTCGGCAATCTACCAACAGAGTCTGCACCGATACTACAACCGCAAGGTGAAGCCAAGATCTTCCTGGAGGGAGACCTTGTGCTCCGGCTGATCCAGCAAACAGCCGGACAGCACAAGCTCTCGGCACCTTGGGAAGGCCCTTTCATCATCAGTAAGGTGTTGGGCAATGATGCCTACTATCTGATCGATGCCCATAAGCCCAGAGTACACAAGAGGGATGATTCAGGCAAAGAGACGGAGAGGCCATGGAACGCAAACCTCCTCCGAAGGTTTTACAGTTGAAAGCAGTATGTATCACGCTACCTTTTGTACTATGTATAAATACTCCGGGTCCCCCGAGAGGAGCTCGGGGACTTCCCTCTTTTATCTATATGATAAGTGTCATGCCTATGAGAATGTATAGTCTTTTCCTTCCGCCTGGCACCGGGTTCGACCAGTTGGCCCGGAGCCTCGCCGCCTTCTACAATATGCCGCCTCCTGCAGCCGGACAAGTAGTGTGCCGGCGCCAAAAACTTCCTTTGTCAGAAGCCACAGCTCGCAGAGCGACTGTATGGTGAGCAAAAGTTGCAAGGCAGTGCCCCACACGAAAGGATGACTAAGGAAGGAAACGCATATAGTAGAGGGCGGCATCGCACCTAGCCGCCTGGCTGCTAGCCAGCCAGACGGCCGGCCTCCGCCTCTATTACCAAAAAACTCCGAATGGCTAAGTCCTAGCCCCCCTCACAAACGGCTAGAGGACTCAAATCAGCCACGGTCCGCAGAGCAGGCGCCCGGCTGGTGAGAGCATAGCCGAGGGTTGGCGGCAAAGGAAAAAACCAAGGAGAAAAAGGGAAAAAAGGCTGGAGGTCGGCACAGCAAGCATAAGCAATGATAAATATTTACATGGATAAAAGGCCTCTGGCCGGCATTCAAACAGAGTTTGATATACACCCCGAGGGTGGAATTGCGCGAATTTAATAAAATGTTCAGAACAGCAAGCAGAAAGCAGATAAAACCCTAAGGAGCAGCAGAAGACTCCGGCTGGGCGGTGCCGGTTGGCAGAGCAGAAGACTACGGCTGGGCGGTGTCGGTTGGCGCAATGGAAGACTCCGGCTGGGCGGTGCCGGCTGGCGCGGCAGAAGGATCCGGCTGGACGGTGCCGGATGGCGTGGCCAAGGACTCTGGCTGGGCACTAGAGTCAGCTGCACCGCCTGGCGCGACAGGCGGCTCCATCAGAACGGAGGAATCACCAGCGGCAGGCGGGGCGTTGGAGTGCTAGAGGGCGGAGTCGATGGCGTCCGTTGGAGGAACGGGCGGCGGGTCGGCCCCCACTTGGACGCCTCCAGTAGCGGGTGGCACCTCGGTGCGGGGGCTCGTTGCTTGAGGCCCGGTCAGGCTAGAGCTGACCATCCACCCCGACCTCCGGCAGGTCAACGCCGCTCTCCTCGTCTTCCTCCTCCTCCTCCTCCTCCTCTTCCTCCTCCCTGTCTTCCCCTTCGTCGCTGGAGTCGATGACTTCAGCTCAATCTTCGCTATCCTCCGGGTTTAACACAAGCAACTCATGTGGAGCTTCGCCGCCTTCCTCGACCACCTCCGATACAAAGACACTGGTGTCGGTGAAGTCGGCGATCGCCGCCGCCCTGTTCACGAGCTCAGCTTCCACCGCCGCCAGCTCCTCCTGCGCCTCCAGCCGGAACGTGGCCAACTGGGCTAGATCTAGCCCAGGGTACCATGCCTTGATGAATTCCAAGGCCCGACGCGCCCCTGCCCGGGCTACTGAGCCTTTCCAGGCTTCCAGGCGGCCGGCCGCCACCTCCAGCCAGTCGGCAGTCCGACTAGGGGTGCTCGGAGCCGGCAAGCCTGGCCAGAGGGCGGAGACTGCCTGAGCTCCGATGCACTGGAGGTGGCGTAGCACGCGGTGAGCAGGCTGAAGCCGGGCCTGAATGTTGAGGACCTATTCACCAAGAGTCCGGGGAGCATCAGCGGTGATCTGCGCACCGTCCGCCCTTTGCTCCTCGCGCTGGGCCTCGATCATTCGGATCGCGGCTATAGAATGGCCCGGGAAGAAGTTTGTCCGGGCGGAAGAAGAAAAAGGCCAAGGCTATAAGCAAAGGCTGACAGTTCAAAACAAGAAACCAAGGGAGCAAGGCTTACCATCGACCAAGTCTTCAATGCTGCTGAAGCAGGCCGTCACCTGGGCCTCCTTGTCAGCCCAGGCAGAGCGCTCGATCTCAAACTCGGCAAGGAGGCTAGTCTCCGTCGTCTCCGCCTTTAGCTGGGCCGCCTTGAGGGTTTCCGCCTGTTCGGCAAGTTGGGTGACCAGGCGGTCCCGCTCCTCCGCCAACTTGCTGCACTCCGCCTCCTTGCCATGCAGGGCGGTCTTGGCTTTGCCCAGCTGCTGCTGCAGGGCGGCATTAGCCTCTGAAGAAAGAGAAGAGAAGAAGAAGGCATCAGTCAAGCGGACAAGACAAAGGAAAGAAACAACCGAGGAGATTCGGCCCGACTACTCAGCAGTCGGCCCGAACCTCGGGGACTACAGCCCGCGGGCGCGCCTTCGCGCCCCCACGGAAAAGAAATAGTTGACAAAGGAAAGAAACAACCAAGGAGATTCGGCCCGACTACTCAGCAGTCGGCCAGAACCTCGGAGACTACAGCCCGCGGGTGCGCCAGCGCGCCCCCGTGAAGAAAGAAGACAGAAACTTACGCCGACTTTTGGCCAGATGGGCCGTCTACGGCTCCAGCTCCTGAACCTTGGAGTTGTAGGCAGTCGCGCGGAGGTTGTGATAGTCTTGCAGAAGAGACATCAGATGAAATCAGCAGTCAACAGTTGCAAGATAAAGTTCCGACCCGCCTGCTCAGCAGCTGGCCCGGAACTTGGGGACTACACCCAGTGGGTGCGCTTGTACGCCCCCACGAGAGAAGAAAGAGGACCATCAAAAGAAAAAACCCAAAGACAACTTACTCGGATGGTGGTGCACGACTCCAAGTAAGCCTCGTTGCAGCATTTGAGCGCCTCCGCCCTCGCCCGGAGCTTGGCCTGGACGTCAAGAGACGCCTGGTTAAGGGCGCCGGTCCTGCCCCCGTGTATCCAACCCACGGGCGAGGCGCTAGTCGCCTCGGTATCAGGAGCCGACGAGCTCGTGGCGGCGATCTCCTGTGGCCGCGGTGCAGAGGCCGCCTTCTCCAGATGGCGGTGCGTGGGGATGCGGACCGCAGGAACTAGGACCGTTACCATCGTATATTCGACCGGCGGCACCGGCGACGCCACTGGCTGCTCGTCCCGCGGCTCGCTGGCTGGCGGAGGCGGCGGGGGCGGGGGCGGCGGCACGAAAACGTCGGGCATGGCTACGTCGCCGCTCCCCTACTCCCGGATCGGGTAGTCACCGCCGGCTCCTTCGGCCGTCGCCTCGAATTCAGGCGAAGGCGGCGCGATGTTCAGAGGCGCCACGAGCAGCGGCTCTTGGCGGCATACGGCCTCCGCGAGCCGCTCCCTCTCCGCGGCCTCGGCTTCCGCCTGCGCCAGCGCCCTCTCAGCAGACGGGGCGGACAAGGCCGCCTGCTCCCTGGCTAGGCCGTCGGCCTCTTCTTCGCGTGCCTCCCGCGGGTTCTGCTCTGTCGCCTCCCAGAGGTCGGCGGTCGGGTCGATCCGCCAGCTGGTCGAGGAGGTCGCTGCCGACCTGAGGACTGAGGCAGCGCCCGACTTCTCGAGGGTTAGCGGGGCCGTGAAACAAGAAGACAAGTCGGAAGGCTTTCACGCCAGATTGACGAAAAGACAAGGAGAGAGGAAAGAATACTTACGCCGACACCATAACAGGCACCTTCAGCTGCCTCTGATATTTGGGCCACCTTGGCCGCGGTTTCTTTCCGCCTGGTCGCCGCGGCCGGGTTCTTGGGCTTCTTTGGAGCGCTGCCGAACAGGGTCGAGCCATGTTTCCGCTTGTGCTTGCCTCCATGGGCAGGCGGTCCAGAAGAGGGGCCGGCGCCGGTGGTGGCGGAGCTCCGGGCAGGGCACGGTTCATCTTCATCTTCGTCGTCATCGGGCCAAGTCTCCACGCTGCCGCCTCCCTCGGAGCCGCCTGCTCCACTACCGCCGTCCGCTCGGCCACCGCGGCCTGTCGCGTCATCGGCCAGGGCAGCCGCCCCCAAGTCGGGGTCGTCCAAATCGCTCTCTGCCCTGTCCGACTGCAGGGCATCACCCGGCCCCAGGAGGGCGGCCGTTGCCTCGGACATGTAAATTTGCAACCAAGAAAGGGTGGCGTCATGAAGAGAAACGAAGCTGAAGGAAACGGTTCAAAGGACAAAATGAAGAAACTTACAGCAGGCAGCGGGTTGTGGCGAGAGTACGGCCGCTTCCCGTACCGCCACTCCTTCTCCGACACTTTGAGGTCGGAGATCTCGTTTACCATCCGTGAAACTTTAGCGGGCGGCATCCCTTTTGTGCACACCCGGCACGGATCGCGGTGTCCGCCCATCCAGAAGATCGGATGAGGGCGGCTTTAGAGCGGGAGGACCCGGAGCTCGACGAAGGCGATGAGGAGGTCGGAGGCCACGAGGCCCTCCGACTCCTGGAGCACTAGGAGTCGGACGATGGCGGCCGCCGCGTCCGCCGACACCAGCTTCGGTTTGTACTTCCAGGAAGTGCGAGCCCCGGTGGGGGGGTCGGCCTCGTAGGCCGGCAGGTTGAGGAAGTCGGCAGCCGGGTCCACGTTCTCGACGTAGAAGTAGGACTGCTACCACATCTTCACCGACTGCGCCAGCTTGATGACGGGGAAGGCGTTCTGCTTCGCCGGCCGGCGCACGGCGACGAAGCCCCCGCACTCGCCCGCCGTCTCCTTGGCGGAGGTGCCGAGCTTCCCATAAAAGAATGCTCCCCATAGCTCGATTGTGCGGAGGATGCCGAGGTAGCCCTTGCACGCCGTGACAAAGGCGGAGAGCAGAGTCACAGCGTTGGGCGTGAGGTGGTGAGGTTGAAGATTGTAGAAGTTGAGGAAAGAGCGGAAGAAGTCACTCGCCGAAAGGCCGAAGCCACGAAGGAAATGCGAGCGGAAGACGACCCGCTCGCCTTCCTGTGGCACCGACGAGATCTCCGTCTCCGGCGGCACCCGCGCCTTGACAAAGGCCGTGCTGGGCATCCGGCGCGTGTCGCGGAGGAAGGAAATGTGATCGTCGATCACGGTCGACCCATCCCAGTCGCCCATGGCTCCGGCTGGCGGCGCGGAGAGGAGAAACGCGTCGGCGGTGGGCAACGGTGGCGGCGCTACGGCAGCAGCAGCAGCGGAGGATGAGAAGAAGAAGAAGAGTGGGAGGGGGCACGAGAGCTTTGCCGCACCTCTCCCCCCTTCCTACTTATAGCGCCCGGGCTATGAAGCCGACGGGGCGGGACGTGGGGTCGTGGGATTAACTGCGCCCACGTCCCCCCGACCCCCGTTTCCCGCGCGCATTCACCACGCGCGTAAATAATCATGGGGAATGGCAACCGACCCCTTCGGCGCAATGGATCTGCCCGGTTGCCGAGGCACGGTAGTGGCGGGCCCGGCCCAGTGTCACGTCCCATCCAAAACGTGGGGTGGCAGGCTGACCAGGCTGACGTGCCCCGCGTGGCGCATCCGTGGCGGGCGGCGGCCTGGGAAGCTTAGCAGGCACGCCACCTATCTCATGCCTCGAACTCCTAAAACCAACAGTGCAAGCTCCGCCTGGAAGAAGTCGGCCTCAGCAGTCGGCCGGCTGCACGGCGGACCGGCACCTTTCTGGAGCCTGGTGAGGGAGGAAGCCGCTGAGGCTTCGCAGCCCCTCGACCGCGGTGTCTCACCGGCTTCGGGGACTACTGTCGGAGTAATGGGCCACGGGTAGGGTCACCCGGGTCCCTGGATTTATCAAGACTTTGGGCCAGCTCCGCCTGGCTGGACCCCGAGCTAAAGCTCCGCCCTCTGGGGCCGGATGGCTTAGCGGCCGGCTGCCAGAGGGCGGCCGACCCAAGTCTACGGTGCTCCGAGTGACCGGCTCCTGGCGGCCACCCTCCTGAGAGGGAGGCAACGGGCAGGCGGCCACCTCACGACTACGATGCAGCCGAGCCCCCATCGAGAGTACAAGTCAAAGCATGGCTACAGTGAAGCACGTCGCCTCCCACGCTCGAGACGGGCGTGGCTACAGTGCTCCGTACAGACGGAGATCTCCGCACGATGGAGCACTGTGGCATATCTACCCTGACGTCGCTCTGGGCAGGCGGAGCCCTGTTCCCCACGACGGCCTATCGGTACGGCCTGCCAGAGGCGGGCCCTATAGGGCAGTGACCCCGAGGAAGACGGCGGAAGCTCGACCAGGCGGATTCGAGAGGGGCCGGCCTCCAGCAGGCGACCGTCCCTTGTCCCGAGGCGAGCACGCCATTAAGCTGATAAGACCAGGTGTGGCTATAGTGGCCTCCCACCAGGCGGCGGGACTGTAGCCACGCTAAGATGACCAAGCCCCCGTCACCAACGACACGGCTACAGTAAGCAGCCACCAACCAGTCGGCGGGGCCCACCAGGCGGCAGGCCCTAGCGATCGGTGGAGAAGCCGGAGGCTGGAGACGCTGACAGTCGGGCCCAGCACCCGAACGAATTACCATTGTACCCCTGGGGGTAGGCCTATATAAACCCCCCAGGCCACCCATGCAAAGGGTTCCCACTCCATTAGAACTAGCCACCTCCCTAGAGCAGGAAGAGAGCTAGCCTTGCCTCCTTCTGCCTCTAGCACATAGCTCAAGGAGCACCATTGTATCACTTGTGCCTTAGTGATCATGCGGAGACCCCGCAGAGCAGGACTAGGGGTGTTATCTCCTAGGAGAGCCCTGAACCTGGGTAAAGTACGCCGGCGTTCGTGTCTACGCCTTATCCTACTCCCAGGCACCGGCGACGTTCTACTCTCTCCCACCATGATAAGCCATCCATTAGCATATGTCGCACCCAACCCCCGACATACCCGCTTCGAGGAGTTAAGCGTTTTGGAGTTAAGGGAAAGTTAGCACCACGTTTTGTGGGACCATACAAAGTTTTGGAGTGTATGGGAGAAGTTGCTTACAAGTTGGAATTGCCAGAAGGATTGTCAAGGGTTCACGATGTGTTCCACGTTTCCCAGTTAAAGAAGTGCCACGCAGGGATGGTCGATATTCCTCTAAGAGATACAGCACCACTGGAAGCGATTCAGTTGGATAGCGATTTGACCTACAAGGAGAAACCAGTGAAGATTCTCGAGTTTGCCAACGGAGTCACATGCAGCAAGGTCATCAAGTTCTACAAAGTTCAGTGCAGCCACCATACAAAGGATGAAGCCACCTGGGAACGAGAGGAAGACCTATGGAAAGATCACCCGCACCTATTTTCTAGCCAACCCGAATCTTGAGGGCGAGATTCATCTTAAGGGGGTAGGTTTGTAACATCCCAAATTTCCAATTTGGAATGTTATACAATAGATCATCATTGCATATCACATTTTATTGCATTTTCGGTTGATCCTAGAAATTCTACGCAACTCAAGGACCCACGAAGAGAGTTGGGGATTTCATTATTTTCATATTTGAGTTTTCTCAAATTTTGAAAAGAGGATCATTTGGTTTTCATTATTTTTCTCTCCGAATATTTCCACTATGAAAATAAAAGAGAGGAGATAAAATGACTTCTCCAAAATAAAGAAATATTGGAGGAAAAATATTAAAATCAAATAAGAATTTTATTCGGAGTTTTATTGCTATTTTATTTGAATTAGGAAAAAATGCATTTTTCAAAATTGCATTAGAGGCCCAAATAAATGTTCGCTTTGTCAGCTATATTTTTAGAGGACGGGGAAAATTTATTTAAGGATTTTTGGAGTCCATTTAGTATTTCTTTTATTTGATTTTCTGCGCGTCCGAACATTTTTTTAAGCCGCCCCCCTGCCTCGCAGCCCACTGTCGCCGCCGCCGCGCCGTCTCGCCGCCGACCGCCGCCGCCGTCGCCGGAGCATCGCCGGAGTTGCCGCGTTTTTTCGGTTTTTAGGTAAACCCTAGATCTAGATCTAGATCCGTTTTTTTAGTTTTTTTCCGGCTTAATTTATTAGATCGGTTCGGTTTTCTCGGTTTAGTTAAATAGCGGACATTCGTCCATACGTTCGTTTTAATGAACGGTGTTCACCCATTAGCCGCAGACAGCGAACGTTCGTTCATTAGCCTGTTTGTCAGTTTTTCTTTTTCCAGGGTTTTTCCGCGATTATTTTCGATCGCGATTTCTGCCCTGATTTTCGTTTTAGTTTATATTTTTGCTTGTTTATCGGAATCAGGCAATTCAAGCGCCTAGATCTTTGTCTCGAAGCCCTCTTTTTGTTTAAGCAACTTGAACAAGATTTTAGTACTGTAAAATTTGACTTTAGTACAGATTAGTAAATGGATCTTGTTTCTTTCGCACTTTAAGTTTGCTTTGTTTGATTTGATTCTTTTTGCAAACCGGAGTACTTAAGTTGAACTTTCTGGTTAGACCTTTTACCTGTGCTTCTAGTTGATGTGCTTATTGTATGCTCTATTTGTTTGCGGTAAAGTACCCGAAGTGCGAAGCGTGCTACTACGAGTCTCTAGGTTTTGCAGATCATCAGCAAGGCAAGTAACACTTTGATCATACCTTTTTACTACCCAATTTTATTGCATTATATCAATCCTCAAACATTGCATGGTTAGGATCTGAATAACATGTGGGTTTTGGGAAGTAGATGATGAGGTAGAACCTATTGCCCTATTTATTATCAAACCTTTGGGAGTTACTTTTACGTGATGCTTATGTTGCTATGCTACGCTTGTAGATGTGGTTTGGGTGAGTGTATCCATGACAGATGTGAGTATTGTTAAGTAATGGTTAACATAAGGTGGCTACTTCAATACACATCTAGGTGGATTGCTTGAGGCACCCTGGAGTACCCAGTGGTTGTCAGGGCACATGGAGAATCCAGTGTTGTCCTAGGATATCCCGGAGTACCCGTGTGATCACCCTAAGGTCCGCCACCCAGGCTCAAAGGGATCATAAGATTATTCAATATGCGCTCTGGCATGGTTGAGTAAGTTGCGTGAAGCTCTGGAAGAGGTAGACTAGCAGATGTAGTGGGTTGTAGGTGGTACTGTCTATCCAGAGTAGAGAGTTAATGCTTCAGAAAGACTGTGTCTCGAATCTCCGACCATGGATGTGTTTGAGTCTTGTGGGGAAAAGTGCACAAACCTCTGCAGAGTGTACAAACTAATCATGGTTAGCCGTGTCCCCGGTTATGGACGTTTTGAGTATCTGGTTCTTGGATTATCATGTTGATCTCATCACTCTAAATTAATTTGATTGTGTTTAATGATGATGTTTATTTGGGATTGAGTTGGAGGAACCTTCTCAATGTTTAACAACCACCATGATAGTTAAACAAAATTTATTGCTTTGTTGTAGGGAAAAATTGGCTTTATAAAAAACTATAACCATAGAGCTTTCCACCAGCCATATGTGCATGTAGTGATAGCATTCATTCTGTTCATTACTCTATGTGTTACATTGACAGCATATTCCATGTACTGACCCATTTCGGGCTGCAACATTTCATGTTGCAGACTTTTCAGACGATGAGTAAGGTGCCATAGGTTGGTGTGTTTCACTCAGCTATGCCGTTGGAGTTGATGGACTCGCTTTATCTTCCAAGCATTCCGCTATTATCGATTTTAGGTGGCCTTAAGCCATATTTATTGTAATAAGTTCTCTTTTGAGACATTCGATGTAATAAGTGTGTGATTGAAACTCTGTTATAAATCCTCAAGTACTGTGCGTGTCAGCATTACCAATCTAGGGATGACACTGATGCACAGAGACTAGACTGTTTGAGGTCTGGTCGCTACAGTTGGACCATCCGATCAAGAGGGGCTGAGAGGTAGAAAATGATGCACATGCAGCGACGTAGCGAGCTGTGGAAGTAGAGCTAAGGCGGTTTCGAAGGAAGATATACCTGGAGGTCGTCGGGATGTGGATAGGTGGGCGGCGGGAGGCCGGATCTTCCCACACAAGGGCAATGACGAAGGGATCAAAGGACCTCCCGCGCCGGCGCTTGGCCAGAGATAACGGTGCGGCCGGTAGTGGGTCTCCTCCCTTGCTGTCGACGACGGCCTAAACGCTGCCCCTCCTCCCATTCACCGGCGGAGGGGGATATGTCCGGATCTGTAACCAGCGGTGTGGATAGAAAGATAGTGTTTTTTGAAGGGAGAAAGACGGTGTTACCACCCCTATCTTGTTTATATCTAGAGAGGATGAGAGTGTGTGAATAGAGCAACCCTAGCAAGCAAGAGCGGAGGCTCCGGCCTATATATACGTAGTGGGGTAGTTTTCCTTTTTCAATCCATCAAAACAATCGTTTAAAATTGTGTATTACGTGCCAGGTCGCCATTTTTTTAGTTGTTGATTTTTTTGAGATAGCTACCCGCTTGTTCCAAGTGGTGTTACAGTGTGCCAGGTCTCATTTTGTATCATTCAAGTCTGGTACAAGTCCCTCCACTAAATGAACAACCACCCCCTCGTAAAAATTATGAACAAGCCCATGGCTAAAATTATCGGAAATGTGGGTTGCCCCAACATGCATTATTATTTATATTTTCTACTCCCTCCGTTACTAAATATAAGTCTTTTTATTAGCCACACCAAAGACAGGAATATTTTTATTAGCAGTGAACCCCACATGTCATAGACACAAAAAGTGTGGCAAGATTCTCTAGGGACCCCGACTCATAAGTCGTGATCACCGAATGCACGTGTACAGTGATCCCAGAGATCAATGCTCACTGAACACACAGAAGCTGGATAACAAGAGTCTTACATCCATACATACCGTATTACACAAGTAGGACCATTATGGTCGAGTCTTGAGTATAACATCACAGCGGAAATCTTTGTCGATAACTTGGACCCATGCCATCTGCCTTAACCCTACAGGCATTCTAACTGGGAAAGCATCCTAGCTCGCACGATCGTCACCAAGGAACTCTTCAATATATCTTGTCCTTTCAAGCCTGGCCAATAAAATAACCAGTGGCAAGCCAATGAGTACTTTGAATGTACTCACAAGCAACCCATGTTTTGGTTCAAGATACAACAATGCATGATATAGGTAAAAAAATTGCAGAAAGCTAGTTTTTCTCATGCAAGTATGATCAACATTTGTCAAGGGCATGAATGTGGCTGCAACAAGTATCAGGAGGTTTCAGACATCATCATCGAGAAAGAGTTATAAACAACTCATGCTCAAGCTCATCGTGACTTCCTCACGAGTCGCATTATCAATATCACCAAACTGTGTTGTTTTTCAGAAACATATGGACGTAGCCCAAGAGCGGTTACCCAACTGTCCTTGACCGTGGACACGGCTATTCAAATAGTTTTACACTCTGCAGAGGTTGCACACTGTAACCACAAGATCCGGGGAACTTCCGTGTCATCCACGACCCGCGATACCTCAAGTACCCGGGGTAAGCACCCGATCACTACCTTTCCCTAGACGACACTAACATGGAGTCCACTCGATTGGGAGTAACCCCCGTGCCCAACATTATCACATAACATTTTCGTGGAGCCACGCCACATAATCATCTCACATCACAAGCACGGGGTACCAACGGTGTGTCTGGTGCCCCATAAAAATGTTCTTGGCCGCCCTACCTGGCATGACCCCGTCCCAAGAGAGTGCACCAACAACTCTCCCGTCACTAGTAATGCGGGCTCCAAGCTAGTATCAGTCTAGGTAATCAATAATGCCCTTTCCCATATAAGGGTAGAGTGGTTGCGCATGTAAGGTTGGAATAACGGTCGCAACTTCAACCAATCCGTTTTGAAAACAACACACACTTGCCTTGGTAAACCACTTCGTCATCAAGTGGCTACCCAACTCATCATCACCCCCGGGCATAAGTGGCACCCGACGGGTTTTCGAAAAGTCCTTTGAAAATTCTTTATCTCCATCACTATGCATATTCCCGTCCCTTTTTGCGTAGCACTACTTTAGCATCCTATCTACTCCCACCGGCATAACCCTCATAAGAAGGTAGGGCCATGCACAATGCAAGTATCAACGAGGAAGTAACAGAGGCAACCAACCCACGTGGTTCACCATCTCATCATGATTCTGATGCAACAATAATAAAGAGCTATATGACATGCATAAAAAGGGTTTCATAGACATGGTCAAAGGGCTGCTTGCCTGTTTTAACAAGGTCTTCGAGGTCTTCAATATCTCTGGTCCAACTCCGAGCATTTCGTCTTCGTCAACTATCGTTGAAAACAACCATAATAAGCAACACAACAAGGCAGGAAATAAAAGTGCTCTAAAAATATGAGTTGGACTTTTATAGGATACCTCTGGTCATATGAAAAATAACCAGAGTGGTTTCATTGGAATTGGATCAGTGGATATCTCTGAACATTTTGATATGATGGAACCAAGGGGTTTATGGATTTTCAAGAAGTGTCCAGAAATATATATTTGGAAAATGAGCAAAGGCACCCATTTAACAAATCATGATTTTAGAAGCATCTAGGAGTTGGTTTCACTGGATTTGGAGTTCAATTGGATTTCCTATGAATTTACAAAGTTGACAAACATGAAGAAATGGCTCATTATTCTGTGGGGTACAGAAAGTATTAATAAAAATGTTCATAAACTAAGTTATGAACTTAGAAGCATCTAGGAATTTGAATCATGGCATTTGGATAAATTTTGTGCTCTCTGTGATTTTCTAAAGTTCATCACAAAAATGGAAAATGGGGTTTTAATAAATATTTGTGAAGAAAAGGTCTCTGGAAAAATGTGCATGTTGCATCACCAGATAGATCATGATTTATAGAGTCACTAGAAATTTGAATCATCAAATTTGGAGTTGATTTCATTTATTTGTGGATTTTTGAAGTTGACTGGAAAAAGAAAAAGACCAAGGTTTTACCAAAACGAGCTGGATCTGGGCGGCGGCGGCGCGCTCTGGGCAAGGGATAGCTGACGGGCCGGCCTAGCTGCGTAGCCGCGTGGGAGAAGAGGCCACGTCGAAGGCGTACTAGCTCCAGGGCGTCTTCGCCGCGGGGAGGCGGACTCCAGTTGACCCGCTTCCACTTAAACCGCGGGGCCGGCTGGGTGGGTCGCTGACCTGCGGGGTCCGCCTGTCGAGTTCATCCCCCTCCTCCCGCTCGAACAGAGCAGAGGTAGGGGTGACCCCCGCCGGCGATTGCCAGGGTTACAGGGCGTCCCCGGCGACGCTCCGCCCACCGGCGCACTCAGGAGGCGATGCCGCGCCCATCCATGGGTGACACGACCGCCGAGGAGCTCAGGGTCGAGCATGGCGTTGGCCGCGGCAGAGGAGGTCGGCGGCGGCGGTTACGGCGCTACGGCCACCGAGAGGGGGTAGATAGAGTGCGGGGGCGCTACGTGGGGGTGGTGGCGATGTAAGGAGGCCCCACGATGGAGAGGAGGAGGTCGGTGTGGGGTGGATTTTGGCCGAGGCCGGTGGCGGCACTCCGGCCATTGCGGTGGAGGGAAGGCGAGAGAGGGAGAGGGGGCTGTCCCATGAGCATCCTGGGAGAGAGAGGAGATGACAAGAGGGTAGAGAGGGTCCGGGGAAGGCCAGATAAGGCGGGACCATGGCGCACCGTGAGCCGAGCTCGCGGGTGCCCGCGGAATCGGTCCTGGGGACCGTTGGGAGGGGCCAGGCTAGGTCAATGGCGCTCGTGGAGTCCGTCCAGGAGCGAGGGAGGTGAGAGGGGGAGCGGGTGAGGTCAGAGGCGGGCCAGCCGCGTGGCCAGGGAGTGGCCGAGTCAGGTGGCGCTCTGTCTGCACGCGAGGAGACCGGAGAGGGAGAGAGAGGAAGGGGACGTCAGCGTGCCGCGCACTGGACGTCGAGGCGACCTCGGGGGACACGAGGGGGAGGCCCTAGGTGGTCCGGTGGCTTGGGCAGATAGCAGCTACAGTGCATGGGAGCACTGTAGCGTGCTCTGGAGCACTCCTTTGGCATGCCATGGCATAAAAAGGGGAAAGTGGGCGCGGCCACTTTGTATCCAGTAGTGCTAGCGAGTAGTAAAGAAAGGGGAGAGGGCCTTGGATTCCCTGGACAGCCAATAGGAGAGGAGAGAGGTTGAGGGAGAGAGGGGAATGGGCTGTCCAGAGAGAGAAAGTGAGGGTTTCACCCCCCCCCCATTAATTGATCTGAACACTTGCCATTGTTACTGGAGGTATAAGGGGGCTAGGATTAGCTGTGGTACAAAGTTGAGCCCATGGAGATTAGTGGAAGGGGTCAAAATGGTGTTTTTGGAAAAATGGCAGAAGGTGTTTGTTGTTGGTTTGGGCAAGAAAATGAACTTCAATTGCTATGATACTTAACAGGATGGAATGACACTTAGAAATAGGGTGTGACACCAAATTTGAGCTCATTTGGGAAAAGTTGCCAATGTGACTTTGGTAAACCCTAGAAAATAGCAGAAATGGCTTTACCAAGATTTAGTCATGCAAATCAATTCTCCTTGATGCACCACTTGGTGTAGTGCCATCATTTGAGGATTTGAACATGCCCACAAAAATTCAGATCAAAAGGACACACTTGGCAATGTAGAGTTGTTCAAATTTGGTTCTGGACAGAAAGGGTTTTGAGGCACTTTGATCAACATAACATTCTCTCCAACTTGAGCCATTTGTTCTAGATGCATTATTACACCATTTGAGAAAGGGCACCAAGTTTGAGAGCATTTGGACATGTTTGACAGTGCAAAGTTGTTCAAACTTGAAAAAGGACAGAAGTGGTTTTGAGAGGGTTTCATGGGGTTATACTGTTCTCCATGACATGAGACTTGGCAAGATCATCAAACATGTCATATGTGACATGCTAGAATTTTCTTGGTATTTTTGGAGAATATTTCCTTTGTAAATATTTCAAAAGCTTGAAATATTCAGAAAGGGTTTTTGAGGGATTTGACCAATATTTTGAACATGACCATGTGTTGAAACTCTTATATATGGACAATATATGTCCTATGAGTTTCCCTAAATTTTGTCAAATATTTTTGAAGCAATAGAATAATTTTTTCCCTATTAAAGACCATTTCTGGCCTTAAGAAAAAGCTTTTAAATAAAATAGGAAAATAACTTTAAAATTATATTTTTGTGGTTTATGGGTATCCTATATCTAATAGGAGTCAAATATATTTTTGAAAAGACTTTTACTGCCGTTAATTAAGTACTTGCAGTGCAAACCTCAATTCAGGGGTTTTTGAAAAACTAATTTTAGAAAATACCTTTTGGCCAAATTATTTTTGTAATAAAATACTATATTGCTCTATACACATGGCATGATCATCGGGCAGAAGTTCAGGGCAAGGAAATGAAGTATCGAAGTTGGAGGATTTATTTGATTTCTAGAGCACTTGCAAACAACAGACAAAAAGCAATCAAGGCAAGGTCCAAAACACTCAAAAGTTTTTGTCAAACCACATTTTATCATGATATATTATCTTAAGTGTTGTGGCATGAAAATCAGGGTGTGACAGACCTACCCCCCTTACAAGAATCTCGTCCCCGAGATTCCCAGACTAGGCGCGGAAAGGGATACAGAAACTTGGATCTGGGGTAGTATTCAAGTCGTCATGTTGCTTCTGCTTCCGTGTAGTGCTCCATTGAGCTTGAAGTACTAGATGGTGTTGCTTCGTGTATGACGCTCTTCTTGATCCAGGTTGCTAATGGGTAGCTCACAGCAGGTTAGATTGGGCTAGGGGTCGATGGCTCGGTGGTTAATGCCCTCGTAGAGATCGGGCAAGTTAGGAAGTTGGAAACAGTTCCGGGGTTGTGATGCATGGAAAGCGTGGTGCACATCAGGTAACTCAGGTGGCAACTCCAGCTGGTAACTGTCTTCTCTTCGTCTCGTAGTGATCTCAGAGGGGGTTGTTAAATCTTGGAGTGATCTCGAAGGGGGCCGATGAATCCTGGTGTGGGTCTCCTTGTCATGGAAATGCTTGGTTCCTTAGAGAGGAGTGTCTTGCAGATACACCTGGTCTTCGACGCGGATGTTTACTTCTTGATGATGGTGGTAGTTCTTCCTCCTTGGCATGGCGGTCTTCAAATGTTCCTGGACTAGCTGAACGGCTCTTCTTCTGTCTTCAGGTGGACAAGTAGGTCACCAAATGATGATGACAATTATCTTGTCTAAGCACTCCATGAAGGCTTTGTTCACGGGGTATATAAAGTAGGCTGGGGAATTAGTGGTGGTCAGGGTTGAGTATGGTCCAAGGTGTTCTTGATCTAGAGTCGAGACCCACGGTCATGGTCCGACCATGTTGTAGCTTGGTAGGGCTTAAGGGTTTCAAGGATTCTAGGGTGCGAGTGAACGTTTATCCTTGAGCACCATTCCTGAGATGCCAATTGTTCTACTTAGTCCTCCAAATAGATCACCTTATACTACTGAAAGCATCATTCGTATAGGTCAACTCCGATCATCACTCATGCTATTCATATCCTCATGACTCCCAAGAGGAGGTCTAACAAAATCATATATGCCTACGATCCCCAAACTCATGTGTGTGGCTACCCCTAAAAATCCATGGGTAGAGCATACAAGCTTCCAAGCTGGATTAAAACAGGACAATCCAAGTGCTCATCCTATTCTTCCAAGGTCCATGCTAGTGCATCTCTATCCTAAGGAAACACGTCGCATGTCACTCCAAAATCTTGTTTCCTTTTCTATGAAACAACTCCAACAACCTGTTAACTTCCATTAATCACTACATAATCCATTAATTCTACAAATCCAATGCCTATGCTGGTGTTCCACATGATCTCCTAAAGTCCTTATAATCCCCAATACTTGAAAGGGTTGCCTTACTATAGTTAGTCCACCAATTCCCGTTATTGTGATCTAGTAATACTCCAAGGTCAAGCTCACAAAGGTGCCTAAATAAACTCCGACAATTAGTCCAATCTCCTAGTTTATCATCCACCGAGAAACATGGTATCATGATCGAGATCATCAGTCTAAATCCAATTTACTCCGAACCATGTAGACATACTCATCATCTATATTCAGCTAGAATCACCTACTGAAATCCAAATCTCTTGTCCAACGAGAATTCCTACATGTTCCCCAAGTCATTTACGTAATATCAACTGTCTCCAATCAATATTATCTGATCAAGTCAAATCCTTGCACTTCCAGGAGTTTCAGCTTGCGATCATAATTGTCCTATAAATCCAATTTACTCAGGGGTAATGAAAGCTATGCTAATCTATACTCATGATCCCACCAAGTTCATCTACCAACAAGGTAGCCTTATAATCCACCAAAGAGTCTCAGGTAATTCCTCAAGTCATTGGTATAAGCTCACCAAGCCATTTGTCCACTGATCCTATATCCTCAAATTGGTCTTCCCAATGGCATCGTCAGTTTTGGTGCTGTCTTAGGATGATAATGTGCTCGTTCACTATGTCCACTAGTTCCATAATGAACCCAGTGATAAGCAAGGTTACGGAGGCTTAACAGGTTCTCTTGCAATTCTGTGGGTTAAGCACATGGTTAAGGATTCGAGCTGGGGTATCTTATGAAGTCTCAAAGGGTCTAGGAATATGTTTCTAGTCTGGAGGGTTAAACATAACTCTACGGGGTTTCACTTGGCCGAGGAGGTTGCAACAAAAAGTCTTCAGTGCTAGTTGGTCGCCGAAGCAGACTCCTTGGTGCATCTTGTCTTGCTGGTCTTCAGTTAAGGAGAGAGATGAGAGGGATAAGTAGCATAAAAGGGGGATGCCTAAAGGGGGTTCTATAGTGCTAGTGCAAACAAACAAGTGCCAAAAAGGGCCAAACACAAACAACAAAATAAGGCAGGTGATATAGTCGCGTACTTGTTTCCTAGGGCAAAAGGGGCGACTGATATCAAAACACAAACAATAAATGCAAGCAACACACAATCATGGTTCTATTCGAACCATCATACGGACTCGACTGCGCATAGGGGGTACACGACTCATCCTACCCTAGGGGTTCTCGGATTCAGTAGTCGTGCTTTGCTCTGTGCCTCGTGCAGTCTTCTGGGTTTTCCTCGGGTGTTGCTACGTCTCCTGTAGTTGTTCGATGAAACAATCCGGGTTGAGCCTGAAGATTCTTCAACAACTTCTCGCCTATTGGAGTGATGGGGTGGAGGTGGCTCCTCGTATCTGGCATTGACTTGGTCTTCTATTGTCTTCTTATCATGATGATCCCTTTTTGTCTTCTAAGCCGTCAATGGTACCAGGTAGGTAATCCTTTATGCAATGACATTATCAAGGCGTAATAGAGGTCCATCATGTCGGTTACGTTGATGATAACTTCGACACCAAGAGCGGGGAATGAGGAGAACCGTTTTCCTGCTCACTATGGTGAGGCGGACCAATTAGCTAGGTTCTCATCCATCGGTGGTTGCCGATACAACAACGGTAGTGACAGGGTTACTCTATTAGCGATGTATATCATGATCTTGCATATCCTATGCCCTAATCATCGTAGGCTAAGGTTGCATCATCTTGGGGTAGTGTCAAGGGTGTCACCATCTCCTGGGTCTTCAGGTCCTCATTCCTCGAGGATGTATCTTCTGTTGGTATCGTCTTGTTGTGATGTCGCCTATCTTGTGTTCAGGAGATGTGGGTGAATGTCTGGCAAGGCATCTTCCTTCTAGATTATCCACGAGGATTACAAGGAATCCAGTGGCCAGTGGCATAAGGGTTCTAGCGACCAATGGTTTTGAAGGGGAAGAGATCAATAAGGAAAGTATACCTTAGTTTTTGAAAAACTGAGAAGGGAAGAGAAGTACAGATAGTTTTGAAAACAAGTAGTAGTTTTGGAAATAGTTTTACCCTAACTAACGACCATGCTAACTAAGGCTTCCTACAGTCAGGATGGCTCTGATACCAGCTCTGTGGGGACCCCGACTCATAAGTCGTGATCACCGAATGCACGTGTACAGTGATCCCAGAGATCAATGCTCACTGAACACACAGAAGCTGGATAACAAGAGTCTTACATCCATACATACCGTATTACACAAGTAGGACCATTATGGTTGAGTCTTGAGTATAACATCGCAGCGGAAATCTTTGTCGATAACTTGGACCCATGCCATCTTCCTTAACCCTACAGGCATTCTGACTGGGAAAGCATCCTAGCTCACACGATCGTCACCAAGGAACTCTTCAATATATCTTGTCCTTTCAAGCCTGGCCAATAAAATAACCAGTGGCAAGCCAATGAGTACTTTGAATGTACTCGCAAGCAACCAATGTTTTGGTTCAAGATACAACAATGCATGATATAGGTAAAAAAATTGCAGAAAGCTAGTTTTTCTCATGCAAGTATGATCAACATTTGTCAAGGGCATGAATGTGTCTGCAACAAGTATTAGGAGGTTTCAGACATCATCATCGAGAAAGAGTTATAAACAACTCATGCTCAAGCTCATCGTGACTTCCTCACGAGTCGCATTATCAATATCACCAAACTGTGTTGTTTTTCAGAAACATATGGACGTAGACCAAGAGCGGTTACCCAACTGCACCCGACGGGTTTTCGAAAAGTCCTTTGAAAATTCTTTATCTCCATCACTATGCATATTCCCGTCCCTTTTTGCGTAGCACTACTTTAGCATCCTATCTACTCCCACCGGCATAACCCTCATAAGAAGGTAGGGCCATGCACAATGCAAGTATCAACGAGGAAGTAACAGAGGCAACCAACCCACGTGGTTCACCATCTCATCATGATTCTGATGCAACAATAATAAAGAGCTATATGACATGCATAAAAAGGGTTTCATAGACATGGTCAAAGGGCTGCTTGCCTGTTTTAACAAGGTCTTCGAGGTCTTCAATATCTCTGGTCCAACTCCGAGCATTTCGTCTACTTCGTCAACTATCATTGAAAACAACCATAATAAGCAACACAACAAGGCAGGAAATAAAAGTGCTCTAAAAATATGAGTTGGACTTTTATAGGATACCTCTGGTCATATGAAAAATAACCAGAGTGGTTTCATTGGAATTGGATCAGTGGATATCTCTGAACATTTTGATATGATGGAACCAAGGGGTTTATGGATTTTCAAGAAGTGTCCAGAAATATATATTTGGAAAATGAGCAAAGGCACCCATTTAACAAATCATGATTTTAGAAGCATCTAGGAGTTGGTTTCACTAGATTTGGAGTTCAATTGGATTTCCTATGAATTTACAAAGTTGACAAACATGAAGAAATGGCTCATTATTCTGTGGGGTACAGAAAGTATTAATAAAAATGTTCATAAACTAAGTTATGAACTTAGAACCATCTAGGAATTTGAATCATGGCATTTGGATAAATTTTGAGCTCTTTGTGATTTTCTAAAGTTCATCACAGAAATGGAAAATGGGGTTTTAATAAATATTTGTGAAGAAAAGGCCTCTGGAAAAATGTGCATGTTGCATCACCAGATAGATCATGATTTATAGAGTCACTAGAAATTTGAATCATCAAATTTGGAGTTGATTTGATTTATTTGTGGATTTTTGAAGTTGACTGGAAAAAGAAAAAGACCAAGGTTTTACTGAAACGAGCTGGATCTGGGCGGCGGCGACGCGCTCTGGGCGAGGGATAGCTGACGGGCCGGCCTAGCTGCATAGCCGCGTGGGAGAAGAGGCCACGTCGAAGGCGTACTAGCTCCAGGGCGTCTTCGCCGCGGGGAGGCGGACTCCAGTTGACCCGCTTCCACTTAAACCGCGGGGCCGGCCGGGTGGGTCGCTGACCTGCGGGGTCCGCCTGTCGGGTTCATCCCCCTCCTCTCGCTCGAACAGAGCAGAGGTAGGGGTGACCCCCGCCGGTGATTGCCGGGGTTACAGGGCGTCCCCGGCGACGCTCCGCCCACCGGCGCACTCAGGAGGCGATGTCGCGCCCATCCATGGGTGGCACGACCGCCGAGGAGCTCAGGGTCGAGCACGGCGTTGGCCGCGGCAGAGGAGGTCGGCGGCGGCGGTTACGGTGCTACGGCCACCGAGAGGGGTAGATAGAGTGCGGGGGCGCTTCGTGAGGGTGGTGGCGATGTAAGGAGGCCCCACGATGGAGAGGAGGAGGTCGGTGTGGGGTGGATTTTGGCCGAGGCCGGCGGCGGCACTCCGGCCATTGCGGTGGAGGGAAGGCGAGAGAGGGAGAGGGGGCTGTCCCATGAGCATCCTGGGAGAGAGAGGAGATGACAAGAGGGTAGAGAGGGTCCGGGGAAGGCCAGATAAGGCGGGACCATGGCGCACCGTGAGCCGAGCTCGCGGGTGCCCGCGGAATCGGTCCTGGGGACCGTTGGGAGGGGCCAGGCTGGGTCAATGGCGCTCGTGGAGTCCGTCCAGGAGCGAGGGAGGTGAGACGGGGAGCGGGCGAGGTCAGAGGCGGGCCAGCCGCGTGGCCAGGGAGTGGTCGAGTCGGGCGGCGCTCTGTCCGCACGTGAGGAGAGCCGGAAAGGGAGAGAGAGGAAGGGGACGACAGCATGCCGCGCACTGGACATCGAGGCGACCTCGGGGGACACGAGGGGGAGGCCCTAGGTGGTCCGGTGGCTTGGGCAGAGAGCAGCTACAGTGCGTGGGAGCACTGTAGCGTGCTCTGGAGCACGCCTTTGGCATGCCATGGCATAAAAAGGGGACAGTGGGCGCGGCCACTTGTGTCCAGTAGTGCTAGCGAGTAGTAAAGAAAGGGGAGAGGGCCTTGGATGCCCTGGACAGCCAATAGGAGAGGAGAGAGGTTGAGGGAGAGAGGGGAATGGGCTGTCCAAAGAGAGAAAGTGAGGGTTTCACCCCCCCCCCCATTAATTGATCTGAACACTTGCCATTGTTACTGGAGGTATAAGGGGGCTAGGATTAGCTGTGGTACAAAGTTGAGCCCATGGAGATTAGTGGAAGGGGTCAAAATGGTGTTTTTGGAAAAATGGCAGAAGGTGTTTGTTGTTGGTTTGGGCAAGAAAATGAACTTCAATTGCTATGATACTTAACAGGATGGAATGACACTTAGAAATAGGGTGTGACACCAAATTTGAGCTCATTTGGGAAAAGTTGCCAATGTGACTTTGGTAAACCCTAGAAATTAGCAGAAATGGCTTTACCAAGATTTAATCATGCAAATCAATTCTCCTTGATGCACCACTTGGTGTAGTGCCATCATTTGAGGATTTGAACATGCCCACAAAAATTCAGATCAAAAGGACACACTTGGCAATGTAGAGTTGTTCAAATTTGGTTCTGGACAAAAAGGGTTTTGAGGCACTTTGATCAACATAACATTCTCTCCAACTTGTGCCATTTGGTCTAGATGCATTATTACACCATTTGAGAAAGGGCACCAAGTTTGAGAGCATTTGGACATGTTTGACAGTGCAAAGTTGTTCAAACTTGAAAAAGGACAGAAGTGGTTTTGAGAGGGTTTCATGGGGTTATACTGTTCTCCATGACATGAGACTTGGCAAGATCATCAAATATGTCATATGTGACATGCTAGAATTTTCTTGGAATTTTTGGAGAATATTTCCTTTGTAAATATTTCAAAAGCTTGAAATATTCAGAAAGGGTTTTTGAGGGATTTGACCAATATTTTGAACATGACCATGTGTTGAAACTCTTATATATGGACAATATATGTCCTATGAGTTTCCCTAAATTTTTTCAAATATTTTTGAAGCAATAGAATAATTTTTTCCCAATTAAAGACCATTTCTGGCCTTAAGAAAAAGCTTTTAAATAAAATAGGAACATAACTTTAAAATTATATTTTTGTGGTTTATGGGTATCCTATATCTAATAGGAGTCAAATATATTTTTGAAAAGATTTTTACTGCCGTTAATTAAGTACTTGCAGTGCAAACCTCAATTCAGGGGTTTTTGAAAAACTAATTTTAGAAAATACCTTTTGGCCAAATTATTTTTGTAAGAAAATACTATATTGCTCTATACACATGGCATGATCATTGGGCAGAAGTTCGGGGCAAGGAAATGAAGTATCGAAGTTGGAGGATTTATTTGATTTCTAGAGCACTTGCAAACAACGGACAAAAACCAATCAAGGCAAGGTCCAAAACACTCAAAAGTTTTTGTCAAACCACATTTTATCATGATATATTATCTTAAGTGTTGTGGCATGAAAATCAGGGTGTGACAGATTCCCTTAGGTAAGCCAAAGTGTGTCTAACAATTTGAGCAACCCAAGTTAGGCAAGTGTGGGAAAAATAATGTGGCAACATAAGACAAACATAGTCACAATCCAAACAGCCCCATAATTTTTTGTGGCATGCATGAACATTTGGTGAGTTAAATTTATAGTCAAAATTTTGCAAGGTGCATCAAATCAAGACATGCAAGTATCAAAAGGAAAGTCACGGCATGCATGCATGTGTTGTACTCCCTCTGTTTCCAAATATAAGTCTTTTTAGAGATTGCAACAAGTGACTACATACGAAGCAAAATATGTCTACATACATCTGTATGTTGTAGTCCATTTGAAATGTCTAAAAAGACTTATATCGAGTGGAGTGCTTTGATGTGTCGCGTCAACTCATACAAGACCGAGAAGTTTGATTACTACAACGCCCTCTCCCTCGCGGACTAAGCTCCGGTGCCTTAACTGCACCTGCCTTTGGCTGCATGACAGGTGGGCCAACCACCTGTTGGGCCCACCTGTCATTGACGCAAAGGCAGGACAGTAAGTCAATGAAGCTGCGTCCCTCCCTCGCGCATGAGCGTGGTGGCTGGCAGGACTAGTAGAAGATTTCACTACACGCTATCCCTCCCACACGAGGTGGACGAACATGCAACAGTGGATTCGATACTGTAGAAGTAGTAGTAACATCATTGTTCGTCTTCTCGAAGAGGCGAAGAGCCAAGCACAACCCAAACGTGGCAGTTGCGAACGCTCGCGTGGCAGTCTTTGTGTAGGGGTGGGTCGTGGTGCGGTTCCTTGGAGCACGCATATAGCCAGGCTCTTGCATGAGACAAAATTTCTATTTGAGCCCACTATTGTACTAGTACTTGCTAGTATTGCCCTGTAAACCAGAAAGGAGTATTTGCCTTTCTAGAGATTTCAACAAGTGACTAGACTACGCCGCGTGTAGTACTCCCTCCCTTCCGGTTTATAGGGCTCAAATCTCATCAACCAAGGCATTTTGCGATTGGAGGAATGTATCTCGTACTTTACAATACCCTAATTAAACTCATGCATTAATTACGTAGTTATGTCGTTTTCCTCTCCGCCTTGGTCGCGGTGCACAGTATTGAGCACTCCTATATGACTAGCCGCTCTATCTACATGCGGGACATCAAAGCATCCAGGCCCGCGTGCCATCCACCAAATCACAGTGAGGTGCTACAGTTGAGACACACTGGTCACCCCGGTGTGGCCGTCATGATCCGTCATATCACAAAACCCACACCTTTACCAGCAGTGGTAAAGTGGCCTTGAAGTTGGACAAGACGAAGCAACCATCATTTCACTGGAACGCTCATTGAAGCCCTTTCTCCCCTTTCTTGAAGAAAACCTCACTCCAGGCTACTCACTTTTGCCATTTTTATTCTGTACCGATGAAGGAAAGGTGGGCGAATCAGTGATTCTACTATATTTTAATTCCAAGAATCTTCTTTTTGCGAAGCACCGACCGGTTCTCATAGCCTATTCTTTTCCCGTTTTCAATGCGATTGTGGTTTCCTTTCGATTGCTTTTTGTTTGTCAGCTCGTTGATGGGTCCTGGAGCACTAGGCAAAGAGTTGCCGGCGGACAAACCACTGGAGACAGCAATCTGCAGGAAGCGAGCACCGACCAATGAGTTGACCAAGTTGGCGGGCCAACCCATGGAGACAAAGAACTCCAAGAAACAAGCACTTGCCATAGAGTTGACGACGTTGGCGAACGAACTCCTCAAAGAAAGTTGGAAGAGCAGCAAGGGAACCACCGTGCCTACCCCAGAAACTCTGATGGCCACCTATGCGAGGCTCAAGGCCGAGTTTGAGGAGATAGTCGCCGTTGAGAAGCAGTATTCCCCTGGCAAGGTGATGGCCCCCATCGAGGACGAGGAGATGGCCCCCGGAGGGATGGGATCCCCCGGTGAGCTGCACAAGGTAAAAAAATAATGGCTTATTACCATAGTTGTGGTTTATGATTATTTGTAATGTGCTTGCTAATATGTTAGGGTTGTGCAGGTGCCGGTGGACGTCCTTGATGATTCTGATGTCGCGGCCTGTCCTGTGGACAACGCCCCAGAGATCGTTTTCGATGTCGCGGTCCGTCCTGTTGGCATCACCCCGGAGATCGATTCCGTTGTCCATCCTATGGACATCACCCTAGAGATCGATTTCGATGTCGTGCTCAGTCCTGTGGGCATCGCCCCAGAGATTAATTCCCATGCCGCTGTCCGTGCTGTGGTCATTGCCCGAGAGATCGATTACAAGAAATAGTTGGTTGTGCTAATCCTTCAGGGTAGTTTGCATTTCCATGTGTTTAATTACCAGAACGATGTGTGTTATCAAAGCATCTTAGGGATAGTGCACTGATACGTCCATTTTGCATCATGCTTTTATATCAATATTTATTGCATAATGGGCTGTTATTACACATTATATCTCAATACTTATGGCTATTCTCTCTTATTTTACAAGGTTTACCACGAAGAGGGGCAATGCCAGCAGCTGGAATTCTGGCTGGAAAAGGAGCAAACATTGGAAACCTATTCTGCACTGCTCCAAAAATCCTGAAACTCCACGAAACATGTTTTTGTAATTGATAAGAATTATTGAGCGAAAGAAATACATCAGGGGGCCCACACCCTGGCCAGGAGGGTGGGGGCGCGCCCACCCCTACTGGGCGTGCCCCCAATCTCCTGGGCCCCCTGGTGGCCCCCCGGTGTCCATCTTCTGCTATATGAAGGCTTTTACCCTGGAAAAAATCGTGGGCAAGCTTACAGGATGAAACTCCGCCGCCACGAGGCGGAACCTTGGCGGAACCAATCTAGGGCTCCGGCAGAGCTGTTCTGCCGGGGACACTTCCCTCCGGGAGGGGGAAATCATCACCAACATCATCACCAACGATCCTCTCATCGGAAGGTGGTCAATCTCCATCAACATCTTCACCAGCACCATCTCCTCTCAAAACCCTAGTTCATCTCTTGTATCCAAACCACAAATTGGTACATGTGGGTTGCTAGTAGTGTTGATTACTCCTTGTAGTTGATGCTAATTGGTTTACTTGGTGGAAGATCATATATTCAGATCCTTTATGCATATTATTACTCCTCTGATTATGAACATGAATATGCTTTGTGAGTAGTTACGTTTGTTCCCGGGGACATGGGTGAAGTCTTGCTATTAGTAGTCATGTGAATTTGGTATTCGTTCGATATTTTGATGAGATGTATGTTATCTTTTCCTCTAGTGGTGTTATGTGAACGTCGACTACATGACACTTCACCATTATTTTCGCCTAGAGGAAAGCATGGGGAAGTAATAAGTAGATGATGGGTTTCTAGAGTGACAGAAGCTTAAACCCTAGTTTATGCGGTTGCTTCGTTAGGGGCTGATTTGGATCCATATGTTTAATGCTATGGTTAGGTTTACCTTAGTACTTCTTTTGTAGTTGCGGACGCTTGCAATAGGGGTTAATCATAAGTGGAATGCTTGTCCAAGTAAGGGCGTTACCCAAGCACTGGTCCACCCACATATCAAATTATCAAAGTACCGAACGCGAATCATATGAGCGTGATGAAAACTAGCTTGACGATAATTCCCATATGTCCTCAGGAGCTCTTTCTCATTATAAGAAATTGTCCATGCTTATCCTTTGCTACATAAAGGATTGGGCCACCTTGCTGCACTTATTTACTTTTTTTACTTGTTACTCATTACAATTTATCTTATCACAAAACTATCTATTACCTACAATTTTAGTGCTTGCAGAGAAAACCTTACTGAAAACTGCTTGTCATTTCCTTCTGCTCCTCGTTGGGTTCGACACTCTTACTTATCGAAAGGACTACAATAGATCCCCTACATTTGTGGGTCATCAAGACTCTTTTCTGGCGCCGTTGCCGGGGAGTGTAGCGCTTTTGGTGAGTGGAAGTTGGTAAGGAAACATTTATATAGTGTGCTGAAATTTTCTATTACTTGTCACTATGGAAACTAATCCTTTGAGGGGCTTGTTCGGGGTATCTTCACCCCGACCAGAAGAGCAAAGAGTTGCTCCTCAACCTACTGAACTTTTGGAAAATATTTACTTTGAGATTCCTTCGGGTATGATAGAGAAACTGCTAGCTAATCCATTTGCAGGAGACGGAACATTGCATCATGATTTATACCTTATCTTTGTGGATGAAGTTTGTGGATTATTTAAGCTTGCAGGTATTCCCGATGATGTTGTCCAAAGGAAGGTCTTCCCTTTATCTTTGAATGGAGATGCATTGACATGGTATAGGCTATGTGATGATACGGGATCTTGGAATTATAAACGATTGAAGTTGGAATTTCACCAGAAGTTCTATCCTATGCATCTTGTTCATCGTAATCATAATTACATATATAATTTCTGGCCTCAGGAAGGAGAAAGCATCGCTCAAGCTTGGGGGAGGCTTAAGTCAATGTTATATTCATGCTCCAATCATGAGCTCTCCTGGGAAATGATTATTCAAAAATTTTATGACGGCTTTCTCTTAATGATCGCAACCTGCTCGATACTTCCTGTGCTGGTTCTTATATGCTGAAGACTATTGATTTCAAATGGGACTTATTGGAAAGAATTAAACGCAACTTTGAAGATTGGCGTTCCGACGATGGTAAGGAGTCAGGTATGACACCTAAGTTCGACTGTGTTAAATCTTTTATGGATACCGATGCTTTTCGTGGATTTAGCGCTAAATATGGACTTGACTCTGAGATAGTAGCTTCCTTCTGTGAATCCTTTGCTACTCATATTGATCTCCCTAAAGAGAAGTGGTTTAAATATAATCCTCCCGTTGAAGTAAAAGTAGTTGCACCTATTATAGTTGAAGAAAATACTGTCACTTATAGTGATCCTATTATTCCTACTACTTATGTTGAGAAACCTCCTTTTCCTGTTAGGATAAAGGATCATGCTAAAACTTCGACTGTTGTTCATAAGAGTAATACTAGGACTTATACACCTCCTGAGCAAATCAAAGTTGAACCTAGTATTGCTATGGTTAAAGATCTCTTGGATGATGATTTAGATGGGCATGTTATTTATTTCTGTGGTGAGACTGCTAATATTGTTAGACCAGATACTAAGATACATAGACCTTTGGTAGGCATGCCTGTTATTTCTGTTAAAATAGGAGATCATTGTTACCACGGCTTATGTTATATGGGTGCTAGTGCTAGTGCAATACCCTATGACTTATATAAATAAATTATACATGATATTGCACCTGTTGAGTTGGAAGGTATTGATGTTACTATTAAGCTTGCCAATAGGGATACTATTTCACCAGTTGGGATTGTTAGAGATGTTGAAGTCTTGTGTGGGAAAGTTAAATACCCGCTGATTTTCTTGTTCTTAGTTCCCAACAAGATGACTTTTGTCCCATTATTTTTGGTAGACCCTTCTTAAATACTGTTAATGCTAAAATTGATTGTGAAAAGGATACTGTCACAATTGGCTTAGACGGTATGTCTCCTGAGTTTAATTTTGCTAAGTTTCGTAGACAACCTCGTGATAAAGAATAACCTAGTAAGGATGAGATTATTGGTCTTGCTTCCATTGTCGTGCCTCTATCTGATCCGTTAGAACAATACTTTCTTGACCATGAAAATGATATGTTTATGAAGGAAAGAAGGGAAATAGATGAAGTGTTCCTTAAACAGGAACCTATGCTGAAACACAACCTTCCCATTGAAATTCTTGGGGATCCCGTGTTTGAACTCAAACCATTACCTGATAATCTTAAGTATGCTTATCTTGATGAAAAGAAAATATATCCTGTTATTATTAGTGCTAACCTTTCAGAGCAAGAAGAAGAAAGATTATTGAAAACTCTAAAGAAGCATCGAGCTTCTATTGGATATACTCTGGATGATCTTAAGGGCATTAGTCACACGTTATGCCAACACAAAATTACAGTGGAGAAAGATGCTAAACCAGTCAGAGATCCTCAACGACGACTGAATCCCAAGATGAAAGAAGTGGTAAGAAAGGAGATACTAAAGCTCCTTGAGGCAGGTATAATTTATCCCGTTGCTGATAGTGAATGGGTAAGCCCTGGCCATTGTGTTCCTAAAAAGGGAGGTATTACCGTTGTTCCTAATGATAAAGATGAATTGATCCCGCAAAGAATTATTACAGGCTATAGGATGGTAATTGATTTCTGTAAATTAAATAAAGCTACTAAGAAAGATCATTACCCTTTACCTTTTATTGATCAAATGCTAGAAAGACTATCCAAACACACACATTTCTGCTTTCTAGATGGTTATTTTGGCTTCTCTCAAATACCTATGTCAGCAGGGGATCAATCTAAAACTACTTTTACTTGCCCTTTCAGTACTTTTGCTTATAGACGTATGCCTTTTGGTTTATGTAATGCATCTGGTACCTTTCAAAGATGCATGATGGCTATATTCTCTAATTTTTGTGAAAAGATTTGTGAGGTATTCATGGATGACTTCTCCGTTTATGGATCCTCTTTTGATGATTACTTGAGCAACCTTGATCGAGTTTTGCAGAGATGCGAAGACACTAGTCTCATCTTGAATTGGGAAAAGTGTCACTTTATGGTTAATGAAGGCATTGTTTTGGGGCATAAGATTTCTGAGAGAGGTATTGAAGTTGACAAAGCTAAAGTTGATGCTATTGAAAAGATGCCATGTCCCAAGGACATAAAAGGTATAAGAAGTTTCCTAGGTCATGCCGGTTTTTATAGGAGGTTCATTAAGGATTTTTCTAAAATCTCTAGGCCTCTGACTAATTTATTGCAAAAAGATATTCCTTTTGTCTTTGGTAATGATTGTGTAGAAGCATTTGAAATACTTAAGAAAGCTTTGATCACTGCACCTATTGTTCAGCCACCTGGTTGGAATTTACCTTTTGAAATTATGTGTGATGCTAGTGATTATGCTGTAGGTGCTGTTCTAGGGCAAAGAGTTGATAAGAAATTGAATGTTATCCAGTATGCTAGTAAGACTCTTGATACTACCCAGATAAATTATGCTACTACTGAAAAAGAATTCTTAGCAGTTGTGTTTGCAAGTGATAAGTTTAGACCTTATATTGTTGATTCCAAAGTTACTATTCACACTGATCATGCTACTATTAAATATCTTATGGAAAAGAAAGATTCTAAGCCTAGGCTCATTAGATGGGTTCTCCTGCTCCAAGAATTTGATTTACATATTATTGATAGAAAGGGAGCTGAGAACCCCATTGCAGACAACTTGTCTAGGTTAGAGAATGTTCTTGATGACCCACTGCCTATTGATGATAGCTTTCCTGATGAACAATTAGCGGTCGTTGATGCTTCTCGGCTCCTTGGTATGATTATTATGCTAATTACATTGTTGCTAAATTTATACCTCCTAGTTTCACATACCAGCAAAAGAAAAAGTTCTTTTATGATTTAAGACATTACTTCTGGGATGACCCACACCTCTATAAAGAGGGAGTAGATGGTGTTATTAGACGTTGTGTGCCCGAGCATGAACAGGAATAGATCCTATGCAAGTGTCACTCTGAATCATATGGAGGACACCATGCTGGAGATAGAACTGCACACAAAGTACTACAATCTGGTTTTTACTGGCCTACTCTCTTCAAAGATGCTCGTAAGTTTGTCTTATCTTGTGATGAGTGTCAAAAAATTGGTAATATTAGTAAACGTCAAGAAATGCATATGGATTACTCTCTTGTTATTGAACCGTTTGATGTTTGGGGCTTTGATTATATGGGACCTTTTCCTGTCTCTAATGGTTACACTCATATTTTAGTTGTTGTTGATTACGTTACTAAGTGGGTAGAAGCTATTCCAACTAGTAGTGCTGATCATAACACTTCTATTAAAATGCTTAAAGAAGTTATTTTCCCGAGGTTTGGAGTCCCCAGATATCTTATGACTGGCGGTGGTTCGCATTTTATTCATGGTGTTTTCCGTAAGATGCTTGCTAAGTATGATGTTAATCACAGAATTGCATCTCCTTATCATCCGCAGTCTAGTGGTCAAGTAGAGTTGAGCAATAGAGAGCTCAAATCAATTTTGCAAAAGACTGTCAATATATCTAGAAAGAATTGGTCCAAAAAACTTGATAATGCATTATGGGCCTATAGAACTGCATACAAAATCCTATGGGTATGTCTCTATATAAGATGGTTTATGGAAAAGCGTGTCATTTACCTCTTGAACTTGAATATAAAGCATATTGGGCTATTAAAGAGCTCAACTATGACTTCAAACTTACCGGTGAGAAGAGGTTGTTTGACATTAGCTCACTCGATGAATGGAGAACCCAAGTATATGAGAATGCCAAATTATCTATAATACCTAAATAGTTCATCCCCACTATCCTATTTCTCTTAACATGCAAGCTATCCACATCAGCGACCCTGCCAAATCT
This sequence comes from Triticum aestivum, assembly GCF_018294505.1. Lineage (NCBI taxonomy): Eukaryota > Viridiplantae > Streptophyta > Magnoliopsida > Poales > Poaceae > Triticum > Triticum aestivum. Next base: position 236,494,615 of record NC_057810.1, read on the forward strand.
AACATGCAGACTCCACGTCACCAGATCTGCCAACTAAGCAATTATTTTCCTTTTTTCCAACGAATTTTTCCAAAAAATCGTCTGGTCCAATATCTAAATACTCTGTCTCCTCCCTTCGTGATAACTCCTTCGGCTTCTCCGCCCCCGCCTCTCTCCATCCCCTCATCAATAACATCCACCCCGCATCCCCAACCCCTCCCGCTTCTACCCTCCATCTCCCTCAGATTCCTCGCCTTGGCCATCCACTTCCTCGCCCTGGGTTCCTTGCAAGGTCGGCGTGTCTTCTTCACCTACCGATGCCATCTAGGACTACCTTGGATTCTGATTGAGTGATCGGCCAACAACGAGCAAGTCCCATGGCGTTGTAGTCTTAGATCATGGCGGCCATGTCCCCGCATCATGAAATGATTCTCCTCGCCAAAGGTTATGCTCCATGATCTCATCCTGTCCAACGCATGTAGATTGATGTTGTTGATTAATTCTGGGATTAGGAGTTATCAATAGGGAAAGCATGTATGTAAGTATGTTACATTATTATATTCAGATTCAGACTGCAGCTTTTGATGTTGTACGCCACAAGCAGCAGTATCTAGCACTGACCCTCCCTGTGCTTGGGAGATGTTTAGGATCGCAAGACAATCTACCTGGAAGGTTGTCGCACCAACAGGGATCAAAGTAGGATAATCGATAAGACAACCTCTGCTCGACCGATCTCACCTGTCCGGCCCAACAGGCAAACTCTACCTTAATATACAGGTATATTGACAATTAGTTTCATCCAACTTTGATCCATCGGCAAGCTGATCTATATGCATGTATTTCCACGTTGCAGCTATATATAACAGTGACACGTGCGATGGTGGCCGTCGCAGGTTTACTGGCGGCCTGACGGGCGATCGGCGAGAGTAACGCTATTCTTTCATGTTTTCGATCTCACCCTTTTGATGCAGGAGACTTTGGCATCAGTCCATAGGATCGATATAAGCATTCAGTTCTTTCTTAGTTTTTTGAGAAAAAGCTAGCTGTTCGATCATTTGATCAGAGAAAAATATCAGATGAAAAGAAAAGGAAAAAGGATCGGATGAAAAAAAACTAGCGCGGATATTAATTATTTTCCTACATTTAAAATTGATTGTATTTATTAAATCAGTTGAAGTCTTGCCGAAGCTACTATTGTTTTGCAATCCCCATTTACAATGATGGTTCGTGTATTGTTCATATTCTTTGTGCTACAAAAGCATAGTTGGTTTTTCTCTTCTTAATTTTACGTTGTTTTCGTGTATCTTTATGATCTACCTGAGCACGCAAGGTTAACTATTATTAACCCTTCCAGATCTATCATATTGCGATACTGCCTTGCTAAATAAAAATTGAATATTCGACCCTCCATTATTTGTATGAGAATATTTTATTTTGTAATCAATAGTTAAATCAATTGTAAACACACGAACAGTGTATTTAAGGGTCAGTTGCATTTGATGTGCTTTAGCATATTCCGGTATGAAGTTTCTGTTATAGCTCGGCTGCTTTTGTTTCATGTAATTGGTTCTTTCTGAATATTCAAAAAAAAAACCTTTTAGATGCCTGTCTAATGTGAACTCTATCAAAATGTATGGATATCATATGTGTATACTAACTTTCCTTCTAATGCCTTTAGTTATTCTCCATGAAGTAACTATTTGTTTAAAGGTCAGGTCATGTTCTTTCAGCACTACTGGGAACTGCTAAAAATTGTACAATGATGAAGACCACAAGTGTTACCAAATAATTAAACAATGAAGCAGGTACGGTTTACATGTTTTGTTTGAACCTAACACTTGATTGGCATTTTGTTTAGTTGTCTAACATGCTATCTTCCCCTCTTCTAACTGTAAAATATGCCTTTGAATCATTTGGATGAATTAATTATATTCGTTTGTTAAAAATTTGAAGTAAGAGCTTGACTTCCTTTCAAATCTTATACTCTTTTCAGTATTTCGAAGGACGTGCTTCTAGCATGGCGGTAAGTCCTCTATGTGTGACCTTGGTTCTCACAAAAAGGGTCACTCGTTGACTTTGCAGTTGCGCCACCACGGACAATGGAGCTGGCATTTCGGTCCTTTCGAACGATCATTTTTTTGTAATATTTTACAGTAATAAAAAGATTGTGCTTTCACACACCTATTTTACGTTTGCGCCTTTGATAAAAAAGTTGAGCTTATGTTTTATCATTTCTGTCCAGTGTTGGTATGTCTTCAATGTGAAATCATTTCATTTGCGAACCTTGAAGGTGTGTATTGTTTACCGAAATGTTATAAATAAAATTGATGATGCTTACTTACATTCCATCCTTCCTTTGTTACACATCAATACAAGAAAGTTTGATCTTTGGTTTCTTCCTTCTGGCCCCATTTAAAATTATACTACCTTATTTGTTCCCATTGGGAATTTGTTAGTTTTATTTAATAATATGTTGCATTGAAGCAAACAATATGCTAATTGGGCCTTCTTTTTGACATGCAATGTGAATCAACACTTGGGATAAATTCCACTCATCAAATGAACTAATTATCCCGCAGCAACGCGTAGGGTATCATCTAGTTCAAAGAAAAAGTCAAACGATGGCATGATAAAAGGATACAAAAGTGTGAGTTTAATGTAGGTGATTATGTGTTATTATTCAACTCTCGTTTAAGATTTTTTGCAGGAAAACTTCTATCTAAATGGGAAGGTCCCTCCATTATCGAGGAGGTTTATCATTCTGGTGCCATAAAAATCAACAACTTCGAAGGCACAAGTCCGAGGGTGTTAAACGGTCAAAGAATTAAACATTATATTTCAGGTAATCCTATTAATGTTGAAACTAATATTATTATTTTTTTGAAAGGGAAACTAATATTATTGAAACCATAACCCCGGAGGAATACATAAGGGACACTTTCCAGAATGTTTCAGACTCCGAAAAGGAATAGGTATGTGGTACGGTAAGTAAACCGACTCCAAAACAACTCCAATGGCAATTTTTATTAGTTTTGGAATATTTAAGAATTTTAGAAAGGAAGAAGTAGTCCGAGAGGGACACGAGGCCTCCACGAGAGTGGAGGGAACGCCCACCCTTACTGGGCACCCCCCTGTCTCGTGGACACCTCGTGTGCCTCCCGGACTCCATTTTCTTGCACATTACGTATTTTGGTTGGTAAAAATTCATTATATATACTCCTGAAGGTTTTGACCACCATATCACACAAATATCCTCTGTTTTCGTTTCGAGCTGTTCCTGTTGCAGATTAAGAGCAAGATGTCTTCTCAAGAGTCAGTCGGGGAGAGTCGGGTGTCTCACCCAACACCAGGTCCAGGAGCAAATAGCGATGCTTATCACTTTGGACCATCAACGGAGGATGAGATGGAGGCTGACTTGAAAAGGATATATTGAAGGAAATATGCCCTAGAGGCAATAACAAAGTTATTATTTATTTCCTTATATCATGATAAATGTTTATTATTCATGCTAGAATTGCATTAACCGGAAACATAATACATGTGTGAATATATAGACAAACAGAGTGTCACTAGTATGCCTCTACTTGACTAGCTTGTTAATCAAAGATGGTTATGTTTCCTAACCATGAACAAAGAGTTGTTATTTGATTAACGAGATCACATCATTAGTTGAATGATCTGATTGACATGACCCATTCTGTTAGCTTAGCACCCGATCGTTTAGTATGTTGCTATTGCTTTTTTCATGACTTATACATGTTCCTATGACTATGAGATTATGCAATTCACGTTTACCGGAGGAACACTTTGTGTGCTACCAAACGTCACAACGTAACTGGGTGATTATAAAGGTGCTCTATAGGTGTCTCCAAAGGTACTTATTGGGTTGGCGTATTTCGAGATTAGGATTTGTCACTCCGAATGTCAAAGAGGTATCTCTCGGCCCTCTCGGTAATGCACATCACTTAAGCCTTGCAAGCATTGCAACTAATGAGTTAGTTGTGAGATGATGTATTACGGATCGAGTAAAGAGACTTGCCGGTAACGAGATTGAACTAGGTATTGGATACCGACGATCGAATTTCGGGCAAGTAACATAGCGATGACAAAGGGAACAACGTATGTTGTTATGCGGTCTGACCGATAAAGATCTTTGAAGAATATGTAGGAACCAATATGGGCATCCAGGTCCCGCTATTGTTTATTGATCGGAGACGTGTCTCGGTCATGTCTACATTGTTCTCGAACCGTAGGGTCCGCACGCTTAAAGTTACAATGACAGTTTCTTTATGAGTTTATGTATTTTGATGTACCGAAGGTGTCAGGACCCCGACTCGATGTCACATCGATCTAGCCTGTAACACCTCATATCACTTTGCGGCGTCACGCACGGTATCCCCACGGGTGTCGCCTTACCTTTGCCCGGGACCGTTTGCGCCTTTTGGCTCACGTATATGATAGTGTCGCTAGCATCCATATGATAAGGAGCCCGGGCTGACATGACTAGTCGTAAACCCAAAGTGGCACAGACTTACAGGGACAGGCATCCATGACCCAGCTTCGAACGTGTCGGTCACCAGCAAGTGGGTCCGGGCTGTAGCACTGGGCTAGCAGGACTCCGGTAAACCGGGCTGTAGCGGGCTAACAGGACTCCGGTACTCAATGCGTGACATTTCCCCGAAGGGACAGACACCGGAACGAAGAAGGACACATGCCGGCCAGCCTAAGTGTTCCAGAGCAGTAGCAAGCTACCATGGCTCAGCGGTAACACTAGGAGACATTTCCCGGTAAGAGAGGCTACTAAAGATAAACAACTAGATAGTCAGATCCCACACATACCAAGCATTTCAATAACATACACACAGTATGCTCGATATGTGCAAATACAACATGGCATCACAACATGACTCTACGACACAAGTACTTTATTTAAGGCTCAGAGAGCCATACATAACATACACATAGGTACGGGTCACACGACCCAGCATTCAAGTCATACAGTCATACAAACCAGCAGCGGAAGTAGCTTGTCTGAGTACAGACAACTAGTAAAATAGGAAGAGGCTTGGGAAGCCTAGCTATACTACGTGGTCCTTCACAAGCTCAGGATCACCACCTGGGCCTTAGCCTACTCATTGATGTCAACGTCTACGAAGAACCCATCAGAAGGGGTTGCAGCGTCTTCTGTAAAAATGTAAATTATAGCAACATGAGTACAAAGGTACTCAGCAAGACTTACATCAGATCCTACATACATGCACATTATCAAGAAGGGTTGGTGGAGTTGTTGCAGCAAGCCAGCTTTGACTCTTGGCTAGGCTATCCTACGAGACTCCAACTTGAAATGGTTTTGCGCACATGAGTCCACTACTCACCACTTCAATACACTACCGAGGATCCACCTCCGTCTTCCTACGGAAGAGCCATCCTCGGCACTCACACTTATCTTGAGGCTTTTAGTAGTTTCCATTTACTTGTCTATGAACTGTATAGGCAACCAAGTAGTCCTTTACCGCGGACGCGGCTATTCGAATAGATCATGTTAACCCTGCAGGGGTGTACTTCTTCATACATGTTTCCACCACTTAGCGTCTGCACACGACATGTGCTCGGCAGACTTCAAGCGAAAGCCAACGTGGGTGTAGACCACGACCTACCTAAACACCTAAGTCTCTAGTCTAGGTTTATCGCCTATTCGGGTTCCATCCATGAGGAGACCCGGCCGAGGTTTCGCTCACAGCCCCAAACGATGTGAACAGGGTTCCCGAGATACCTAACGGGTATTCGGTACACCGTGCCACGTACCTACCGCATCACAGCCCACCCCTACGGTCAGCGTTGTCCACGGCCTCCAGTAGGCTACAAACACCAGAAACTACTTGCAACTCCTGGACAGAGAACTAGGGTGGATAAGAAGTCAAGCGGGGTCATATTTCAGGGCCCAATGCATGGTAGTAGCTGTATCTTAAATCACACATACAGATCTCAGTGCTTAAGGTCGGTTCAATGAAACAACCCACCATGTACTCCTACATGGCCTCTCATCGATACCTTTACCAAATCGTGTTCACCACACCACTCCCATTACCGACATAATCATTTCACTCTAGCCCATCACCCAGATGAACCAGACCTGACACGACTCTAAGCATAGCAGGCATAGCAAGGTAGGAACAACACATACATATGGCTCAAACAACTCCTACACATGCTAGTGGGTTTCATCTAGTTACTGTGGCAATGACAGGTCATGCAGAGGAAGTGGGTTCAACTACCGTAACACACAGCAGTTTGAACGCGTTGTCTTAATGCAGTAAAAGAGAGCAGGAGTGAGAACATGGGATTGTATTGATATGATCAAATGGTTGGTTGCTTGCCTGATGGTTCGATGCACTGATACGGTTCTTCGTTAGGGTAATCACGGTACTCCTCGGCGGCAGAACCTGCCACAAAGAACACCGATACACAACCATCACCAAACAATGTGCAACAATATGATGCATGCATGAAACATGGCAATATGAGTGTGTTGGGCTAATGCAACTAAGACCAGAAGGGTTTGAACCAATTTGAACCAAAGATTCAAATTTCAAACTCATACATGGCCCTTTAAAGTGGTTTACCTTGTTCTGCATTAAACATCAAGTTAACTTGTTAAATCATGCATGAAAATAGTACAGATGGATAGATTGGATTTTTCTGATCATTTTTCATATATAATTTGTCTGATTTGGAGTTACAGATTAAAAGTTATGAATTTTTGAAATTTAAACTATATTCTGGAATTTCCTATATTAGATTAAATCCAGAAAATCAATTACTGCGTCAGCCTGACGTCAGTGTGACATCAGCAGGTCAACGGGACACGGTCCGGGTCAAACCTGACAGTGGGTCCCGCGTGTCAGTGTGATTAATTAAACTAAAATTAATTTAAACTAATCCTAATTAGTTAACAGGGCTGGGCCCCACCTGTCATTGACTCAGGGGAGTCAACCAGGGCCCGCCCGTGGTCAAACCCGGGTCGGCTGCACCGGCGTTTAGCCGCCGGCGAGCCTGACGCGGCGGCGGAAGTGGTTTTTGCCGTTCCGGCAACCAAACGAGCCGCGGAGGCCACCGGAGAGGAGCTGAGGACGAACCGCAGCTCTTGGTGGAGTCCGTTGAGGTCGGGGTGGCCGGAGTTGGCGCCGGCGACGACTTTGGCGGCCACCGGAGTTCGGCCGAAGTCGAACTTGACGCAAGAGGGGTCGGTGAGGTGCGGGGAGTAGCTAGTTAGGTGCTACGTGATGCGGTGAGCATGATGGACACCGTGGAGTGGCCGGAAGATGACCGGGAGCACGTCGGCGACGAGCTCCACGGTGGTGGGTGCGGTTGAGCTCCGGAAGGTCGCTACACGGCTCGGGAATGAGAGAGGGAGGGTAGGAGGGGTAGCTAGGCTCACAGCGCACCCGTAGAGGCCACCGGCGGGGTCAGGGACGAGCTGAGGCGGCGACGGTGTTGAAGGGGATCTCCGGCAACGGCAGTTCGGGCGAGGTCGTTGCGGTGGACTCGGGCGTTGCGAGCGCTCGGGGCTCGGCTTGCTCGATGAAGTGGACAGCGGCGGAGCTCCTGGACACGACGAGAGGACGCACGGGCGGCGGGGAGCGCGGCTACGACGTAGGCACGGCGGCGGTAGCGTTGGCCATGGCTGGGGGGCGCGAGGGGGAGGAGCTGGAGAGGAGAGGGGGTGTCTGGGGGGTTCGGGGAAGAGAGGGGGAGCGATCCATGACGTCACTGGGCGAGGGGAGCGGCGAGGCGGCGAGCAGGTGCGTGGCGCGCGCTGCGGTCGCCGTCGGGCACCTGCCTGCCTGCCTGGCCGGCAAGCAGCTCGCTGGAGCGGTGCTGGGCTGGGCCGGCAGGTGGGCCGGGTGCTGGCGCCAGGTAAGTTTTTCTATTTTTTTCTGTTTTCTGTTTTTTTTAATACTTTTGCAACTTTGTTGAATTAATAAAAATACCTAGGCAACTCCTAAAATCACCAAACTACTCCTGGTCCATAGTTGGATTATTTCCAACTTGAAACATTTTAGTTTGGAGATATTTGAGCATTTAATTATTTTATATAATTTTAAATGCCCAAATTCAAATATTTATGATTTAATTCAAAAACCCTGAGATGGCCTAGGAAAATGTGCATCACTTCTGGCAGAGGTTCTGAACCAAGACAAAAATGATGGGCATTTTAGAAGGGCATTTCAGGTTCATTGAAAAAGTTTTCAGTAAACCCTAGTTGGTTTCAGAGGGGGCTGGGGGTTCTGTCATCCCCATTTTAGGTTTCTGATGAAAGAATAAACATGATGGAACACTCTAATGCATGAACTAGCTAGGGTGTGACAACTCACCCCCACTCAAAAGAATCTCGTCCCGAGATTTGGGTTCCTCCGGGAAGAAGGCGGGGTACTCGAGTCGAAGACGATCCTCCCTTTCCCAAGTTGCTTCATCCTCAGAATGGTGCGACCATTGAACTTTGAGAAACTTGATATTATGACATTGAGTGGTACGCTCGGCCTGATCGAGGAGACGAATGGGATACTCTCGATACGTGAGATTATCTTGGAGATCAAGCGTTTTGTGGTCCACTCCACGGATAGGATCCGAGAAGCAACGCCTGAGTTGAGAAACGTGGAAGACATCGTGGACTCTGGAGAGATGCGGAGGTAGTTCCAACTGGTAGGAAACTTCTCCTCGTTTAGCGAGAATACGAAAAGGTCCAATGTAACGGGGAGCCAATTTGCCTTTGATACCGAAACGATGGGTTCCCTTCAGAGGAGTAACCCGAAGGTAAGCCTTCTCGTCAACCTCGAAAGGCATAGCCTTATGTTTTCGGTCATACTGACTCTTTTGACGAGATTGGGCTGTTTTCAACTTTTCACGAACGATGCGAACTTGCTCTTCTGCTTCCTGAATCATATCTGGGCTAAAGAATTGTCTTTCCCCGGTTTCTGACCAGTTAAGGGGTGTTCGACACCGTCGTCCATAGAGAACTTCAAAAGGGGCTTTACCCAAGCTAGATTGATAGCTGTTGTTGTAAGCGAATTCGGCAAATGGAAGGCACTTCTCCCAATCCATTCCAAATGAGATAACAGAGGCTCGAAGCATGTCTTCTAGGATCTGGTTGACGCGTTCTACTTGACCACTAGATTGAGGGTGAAAAGCGGTGCTAAAAGAAAGGCGGGTTCCCATAGCATTCTGGAAACTTTTCCAAAATCGAGAGGTGAAAAGACTTCCTCGATCCGAGTTAATTTCCAGAGGAATACCATGGAGAGACACTATTCGGGAGATGTATAAATCTGCCAATTGACTAGCAGTTATACTCTCACGAACAGGTAAGAAATGGGCCACTTTGGAAAGACGATCGACAATGACAAAGATAGCATTATTTCCTCTCTTGGTCCTGGGAAATCCGGTAATGAAATCCATACCAATTTTATCCCATTTCCATTCAGGAATAGCTAAGGGTTGAAGGGTGCTAGCAGGCCGTTGATGCTCTGCTTTTACATGACGGCAGACGTCGCAATTAGCAATATACTGAGCAATTTCTCTCTTCATCCTAGTCCACCAGAACCTCTGGCGTAGGTCCTGATACATCTTGGTACTACCGGGATGAATGGTGAGAGGAGATTCATGAGCCTCCTTAAGGATCAACTGCCGTAGATGCTGGTTTTTGGGAACCACTAAACGGTTCTCAAAGTACACAACACCATGATCATTTGTGGAAAAACAACTAGCACCTCCGCTAGCAATGTTCTCCTTGATTTTAGATATTCCCTTATCTCGCTTTTGGGCAGCGATGATTTGATCCGTAAGAGTAGGTTTCGCCACCAAGGTGGAAAGAAATCCTTGAGGAACAATGTGAAGGTTAAGCTTCCGAAATTCCTCATGGAGAAGCGGTTGACTTTGTTGTAACATCAGGTTGTTACAATAAGATTTACGACTTAGCGCATCAGCCATGACGTTGGCTTTCCCTGGGGTGTAAGTTATTCCTAAGTCGAAATCTGTGATCAACTCAACCCAACGTCTTTGCCTGAGATTCAAATCCAGTTGGGTGAAGATATACTTCAGACTTTGGTGATCAATGAATATTTCGCAACGATTACCGAGGAGGTAATGTCGCCAGGTCTTAAGTGCATGGACTACGGCTGCAAGCTCTAGATCATGAGTAGGATAATTCTCCTCATGTGGGTGCAATTGCCGTGAAGCGTAAGCAATTACGTGTCGATCTTGCATGAGAATGCAACCTAGTCCTTGTCGCGAGGCGTCGCAGTAGATAACAAAGTCCTTAGAGAAGTCTGGCGATACCAGTACGGGAGCAGAAGTTAGGCATCTTTTCAGTTCCTGAAAGCTGTGCTCACATTGTGGAGTCCATTCGAACTTTTTATCTTTCTTGAGGAGTTCGGTTAGAGGTTTAGCAACTTTGGAGAAGTTCTCGACAAAGCGACGGCAATAGCTCGCTAAGCCCAGAAAACTCCGAACTTGCTTGACCGATTCAGGTGGAGTCCATTTAAGGACGGCTTGAACTCGCTCAGGATTAACAGCAATACCTTTACCAGATTACATGACCCAGATAGGTCACTTCTGACAACCAGAATTCACATTTAGAAAATTTGGCATAAAGGCGATGCTCTCGAAGTTTCTTCAACACTAGCCTTAGATGTTCGGCATGTTCTTCCTCGCTCTTGGAGTAGATGAGTATATCATCGAGGTAAACCACGACGAATTTATCCAAATACTCCATGAAGATTGAGTTCATTAACCGAGAAAAAGTGGCTGGAGCGTTGGTTAAACCGAAGGACATGACGGTGTACTCGTATTGACCATAACGAGTGACAAAGGCCGTTTTAGGAATGTCCCCGTTCCTGATTTTTATTTGATGGTAGCCCAACCACAAATCCATTTTGGAGAAGACTGAGGATCCAGCGAGCTGATCATACAGGTTGTTGATCCTGGGGAGCGGATATTTGTACTTGATTGTGACCAATTGACAGGTCGATAATCTACAACCATCCGGTCCGTACCATCCTTCTTCTTGACGAAGAGGACGGGGCAAGCCCACGGAGATGAACTAGGTCGGATGAAACCCTTTTTCAAGGACTCATCGAGTTGTTTCTTAAGCTCGGCTAGTTCTAGTGGTGCCATCTTATAAGGTCTTCTAGCAATCGGGACGGTTCCTGGAATAAGGTCTATTACGAACTCAACATCCCTGTCAGGTGGAACACCTGGCAATTCCTCTGGGAAGCCATCCGGGAAGTCACGGACTACCGGAACGTCCTCAAGGTCTGGCAAAGGGCTGGCGTTAAGAGAATATAACTGTCGCTTGGCTATTCGGGTCAAGACATTGACTATCTTCCCCGAGGGATGGGTGAGTTGAACAGTCCTAGAGAAGCAATCAATTTGGGCATGATGAGCTGACATCCAGTCCATACCCAAGATGATATTAATATCCGAAGATTTAAGGGCTATCAAAGATGCGAGAAAAACAAGTCTGTCGACTTGGATTTCGTTTCCATGGCTTACTCTAGAAGTTTGCCATTTGGATCCCGGAGTTTGAATTACCATAGAGGTGGGCATCTCACAGAATGTGGTGTTATGCAAGCGAGCATAGTTCTCGGATATGAATGAATGAGATGCTCCTGTATCGAAAAGAACAGATGCCGGGTGGCAATTAACAAGGAGTGTACCGAGAACGACGTTGGGATCCTCTTGAGCTTCTTCGGCAGAGATACAGTTGACATGGCCACGTGTAGCGGTGGCCGGCTTGGCGTGGCACACTTTTCCTGTCGGCTTGCCACGGCCAACAGCTTTAGCAGATTGGTTGGGGTAGGTCTGGGGACACTCGCGCATATAGTGGCCAGATTCCCCACACTTAAAGCAAGTCACAGAACTGGTACGTGGAGGAGCATTGTTGGTTGGACCACCATAGGGCTTGGCTGGTGCAGACTGTTGAACGGGGCGAGGTGCCTGGAAGGATGGCCTCGGTGTGAACCTGGGTGGCAGGGCAGTGTTGGGCACCCATACGCGGCGCTTCTGGGGACCAGCACCGGATGAGGAACCCACGTCACGGCCATGCTTGCGTGTTGCGTCATAATCAGTCTGACCAGTCTCAGCACTGATGGCCTTGTTAACAAGCTTCTGAAAAGATGTGCACTCATGCAGATGGAGGTCGCGGCGAAGCTCAGGACTAAGTCCCTTACGGAACCTTGCTTGCTTCTTAGCATCAGTAGAAACTTCCTCAGTTGCATATCGTGCGAGGTTACCAAACTCCCTGCTATAAGCATCCACAGAGAGTCGGCCTTGGGTGAAACTGCAAAATTCCTCACGTTTACGGTCCATGAGACCCTCCGGAATGTGATGTTCACGGAAAGCCTCGCTGAATTCAGCCCAAGTAGTGACATGGCCCGCTGGGCGCATAGCTCCATAATTCTCCCACCAGAGACTGGCGGGGCCTTCAAGATGATATGCAGCAAAGGTGACCTTGTCAGCCTCGGCTACTAGCGCGGAGCGCAGTTTGTGAGAAATACTGCGAAGCCAGTCATCAGCGTCGAGAGGCTCGACGGAGTGGTGGAACGTGGGTGGATGTAACTTGATGAAATCACTGAGTGACACCACGTTAGTCCTCTGATGGTGTGCTGTGTTCTGTTCAATACGCTCCAACAAACGGTTGGTCTCCCGCTTGTTTCTTTCGGCTTCCATCATAACCTCGGCTAGGGAAGGAGGATGAGGCAGATTTGCATTCCTGACTTCACTGCCTTCGGCCTGCTCTTGAGGAGCAGGGTTATTGCGCGTGTTGACCATCCTAGGTAAACAAGACAATGATTTAGTTAGAATGATAAGATTCCGACACAGGATACAGAATGTAAGGAATAACTCGGAATGCAAGATGATCATCCATATGACATGGTAGATACAGAAACTGCTTCTTTATTCCATCGTCATACACACCATACAAGGTTTAGTACAAGACCAAACAAGGTACTATTACGGTGAAAAGAGGATTACATCTCATCGGAGGCATCCCAAGCTCCTATACAATATTTTTCTACACCTCCGGAAGGCGGTACAAACTAGGTCATATCCCACGAGTCACGCAGGACGACAGACGACACAGCTAGTACGAACTAGTGATACTACCACTAACTCAGACCGATCCGTAGTAGTCCTTGTAGAAGTCACCTCCATAGCCTGGAAGCTCAACATGATCATCCGGGAACAGACGATCCCGCGGAGCTTGAGGACCATAGGGGCTAGGATGAGGTCTTGGACCAACAGACGGTGGCCTGCGGGGACCGCGAGGTGGGGTGATGCCTCCTACATCACACCAACCCATCACGTCTGGCAGAGCAGATCTCACAGGATAGAGATCGCGCATATCCGAATATCCAGCTTGCACCGCCGGTGCAAACCGAGTCAACGTGGCCCAATGGTCAGCACGGGTATTGAAGAGCTCTAGCCTCAAGGCCCGATTTTCACGGTCCTTATCCTCGAGCATCTCAGCAGTGGTGCGAGTCCGTGAATCCTCCTGAGTGGGGTCAGCATAGATAGCCTGGAGATACCCTTGTGCTCTCGGAAGTGATCCTGGCATATACCGGAAATCAGAGTCCCGAAATAGGCCAGACCTGACTCGCATGATGGTCATCATAGAGTAGGCGGCGTCCTACACAGCCATCTCAATAGTAACCCCGAGTCCATAGGAGCAGTGAAGGGGCTCGGTGGATCCAGGATAAGATGGAAATATCCTGACAGTGCAGAGATACTGGCTTTGATTAATGTCTCGAAATTGCTCTTCGACCGTGTACTCGGGATACCAACGGTATCCAGCCTCAGTCATTACCCTGACCAACATGGCGGTATGGCCGGGTACATCTAGGCATCGAGTCGGGCGAACCACTTGATTGAGGTCGCGAGTGGCCATCTGAAAGCACAACCATAATGCAAAGGCATTAGAATTTCTAGCAAAATTTCGGCAGCATAACAGTTGTAAATGCTCAAGAAGGATTTTGAGACATTTGACAAAGGATTTCATACACACTCAACATCATCATATCAAAGTTCTGAGTCCATCCTAACAACATAATGTGTTAGTAGAACTGAACTAGGCTTGTATCCATCAAACCTATAAGGTACTACTGATTAGTAACACGTGATCCTGATAGAGAGAATAGATCCTAATTCCTTAACCCCCGGTGGAAGAATAGACTGACTCAGATCAGAATGTCATAAGATAAAGGAGTAAAAAGAGCCTTATGTTCCAACCCACAAACAATTCCCCTACATATAACTAAAGAATTTCTAGACTCAACATCGACCAGTTTGGCTTGGAGAACCTACAGGCAGTCCGGCTCTGATACCAACGCTGTCAGGACCCCGACTCGATGTCACATCGATCTAGCCTGTAACACCTCATATCACTTTGCGGCCTCACGCACGGTATCCCCACGGGTGTCGCCTTACCTTTGCTCGGGACCGTTTGCGCCTTTTGGCTCACGTATATGATAGTGTCGCTAGCATCCATATGATAAGGAGCCCGGGCTGACATGACTAGTCGTAAACCCAAAGTGGCACAGACTTACAGGGACAGGCATCCATGACCCAGCTTCGAACGTGTCGGTCACCAGCAAGTGGGTCCGGGCTGTAGCACTGGGCTAGCAGGACTCCGGTAAACCGGGCTGTAGCGGGCTAACAGGACTCCGGTACTCAATGCGTGACATTTCCCCGAAGGGACAGACACCGGAACGAAGAAGGACACATGCCGGCCAGCCTAAGTGTTCCAGAGCAGTAGCAAGCTACCATGGCTCAGCGGTAACACTAGGAGACATTTCCCGGTAAGAGAGGCTACTAAAGATAAACAACTAGATAGTCAGATCCCACACATACCAAGCATTTCAATAACATACACATAGTATGCTTGATATGTGCAAATACAACATGGCATCACAACATGACTCTACGACACAAGTACTTTATTTAAGGCTCAGAGAGCCATACATAACATACACATAGGTACGGGTCACACGACCCAGCATTCAAGTCATACAGTCATACAAACCAGCAGCGGAAGTAGCTTGTCTGAGTACAGACAACTAGTAAAATAGAAAGAGGCTTGGGAAGCCTAGCTATACTACGTGGTCCTTCACAAGCTCAGGATCACCACCTGGGCCTTAGCCTACTCATTGATGTCAACGTCTACGAAGAACCCATCAGAAGGGGTTGCAGCGTCTTCTGTAAAAATGTAAATTATAGCAACATGAGTACAAAGGTACTCAGCAAGACTTACATCAGATCCTACATACATGCACATTATCAAGAAGGGTTGGTGGAGTTGTTGCAGCAAGCCAGCTTTGACTCTTGGCTAGGCTATCCTACGAGACTCCAACTTGAAATGGTTTTGCGCACACGAGTCCACTACTCACCACTTCAATACACTACCGAGGATCCACCTCCGTCTTCCTACGGAAGAGCCATCCTCGGCACTCACACTTATCTTGAGGCTTTTAGTAGTTTCCATTTACTTGTCTATGAACTGTATAGGCAACCAAGTAGTCCTTTACCGCGGACGCGGCTATTCGAATAGATCATGTTAACCCTGTAGGGGTGTACTTCTTCATACATGTTTCCACCACTTAGCGTCTGCACACGACATGTGCTCGGCAGACTTCAAGCGAAAGCCGACGTGGGTGTAGACCACGACCTACCTAAACACCTAAGTCTCTAGTCTAGGTTTATCGCCTATTCGGGTTCCATCCATGAGGAGACCCGGCCGAGGTTTCGCTCACAGCCCCAAACGATGTGAACAGGGTTCCCGAGATACCTAACGGGTATTCGGTACACCGTGCCACGTACCTACCGCATCACAGCCCACCCCTATGGTCAGCGCTGTCCACGGCCTCTAGTAGGCTACAAACACCAGAAACTACTTGCAACTCCTGGACAGAGAACTAGGGTGGATAAGAAGTCGAGCGGGGTCATATTTCAGGGCCCAATGCATGGTAGTAGCTGTATCTTAAATCACACATACAGATCTCAGTGCTTAAGGTCGGCTTCAATGAAACAACCCACCATGTACTCCTACATGGCCTCTCATCGATACCTTTACCAAATCGTGTTCACCACACCACTCCCATTACCGACATAATCATTTCACTCTAGCCCATCACCCAGATGAACCAGACCTGACACGACTCTAAGCATAGCAGGCATAGCAAGGTAGGAACAACACATACATATGGCTCAAACAACTCCTACACATGGTAGTGGGTTTCATCTAGTTATTGTGGCAATGACAGGTCATGCAGAGGAAGTGGGTTCAACTACCGTAACACACAGCAGTTTGAACGCGTTGTCTTAATGCAGTAAAAGAGAGCAGGAGCGAGAACATGGGATTGTATCTATATGATCAAATGGTTGGTTGCTTGCCTGATGGTTCGATGCACTGATACGGTTCTTCGTTAGGGTAATCACGGTACTCCTCGGAGGCAGAACCTAGCGCAAAGAACACCGATACACAACCATCACCAAACAATGTGCAACAATATGATGCATGCATGAAACATGGCAATATGAGTGTGTTGGGCTAATGCAACTAAGACCAGAAGGGTTTGAACCAATTTGAACCAAAGATTCAAATTTCAAACTCATACATGGCCCTTTAAAGTGTTTTACCTTGTTCTGCATTAAACATCAAGTTAACTTGTTTAATCATGCATGAAAATAGTACAGATGGATAGATTGGATTTTTTTGATCATTTTTCATATATAATTTGTCTGATTTGGAGATACAGATTAAAAGTTATGAAATTTTGAAATTTAAACTATATTCTGGAATTTCCTATATTAGATTAAATCCAGAAAATCAATTACTGCGTCAGCCTGACGTCAGTGTGACATCAGCAGGTCAACGGGACACGGTCCGGGTCAAACCTGACAGTGGGTTCCGCGTGTCAGTGTGATTAATTAAACTAAAATTAATTTAAACTAATCCTAATTAGTTAACAGGGCTGGGCCCCACCTGTCATTGACTCAGGGGAGTCAACCAGGGCCCACCCGTGGTCAAACCCGGGTCGGCTACACCGGCGTTTAGCCGCCGGCGAGCCTGACGCGGCGGCGGAAGTGGTTTTTGCCGTTCCGGCAACCAAACGAGCCGCGGAGGCCACCAGAGAGGAGCTGAGGATGAACCGCAGCTCTTGGTGGAGTCCGTTGAGGTCGGGGTGGCCGGAGTTGGCGCCGGCGACGACTTTGGCAGCCACCGGAGTTCGGCCGAAGTCGAACTTGACGCAAGAGGGGTCGGTGAGGTGCGGGGAGTAGCTAGTTAGGTGCTACGTGATGCGGTGAGCATGATGGACACCGTGGAGTGGCCGGAAGATGACCGGGAGCACGTCGGCGACGAGCTCCACGGTGGTGGGTGCGGTTGAGCTCCGGGTGGTCGCTACACGGCTCGGGAACGAGAGAGGGAGGGTAGGAGGGGTAGCTAGGCTCACAGCGCACCCGTAGAGGCCACCGGCGGGGTCGGGGACGAGCTGAGGCGGCGATGGTGTTGAAGGGGATCTCCGGCAACGGCGGTTCGGGCAAGGTCGTTACGGTGGACTCAAGCGTTGCGAGCGCTCGGGGCTCGGCTTGCTCGATGAAGTGGACAGCGGCGGAGCTCCTGGACACGACGAGAGGACGCACGGGCGGCGGGGAGCGCGGCTACGACGTAGGCACGGCGGCGGTAGCGTCGGCCATGGCTGGGGGGCGCGAGGGGGAGGAGCTGGAGAGGAGAGGGGGTGTCTGGGGGGTTCGGGGAAGAGAGGGGGAGCGATCCACGACGTCACCGGGCGAGGGGAGCGGCGAGGCGGCGAGCAGGTGCGTGGCGCGCGCTGCGATCGCTGTCGGGCACCTGCCTGCCTGCCTGGCCGGCAAGCAGCTCGCTGGAGCGGCACTGGGCTGGGCCGGCAGGTGGGCCGGGTGCTGGCGCCAGGTAAGTTTTTCTATTTTTTTATGTTTTCTGTTTTTTTTAATACTTCTGCAACTTTGTTGAATTAATAAAAATACCTAGGCAACTCCTAAAATCACCAAACTACTCCTGGTCCATAGTTGGATTATTTCCAACATGAAACATTTTAGTTTGGAGATATTTGAGCATTTAATTATTTTATATAACTTTAAATGCCCAAATTCAAATATTTATGATTTAATTCAAAAACCCTGAGATGGCCTAGGAAAATGTGCATCAGTTCTGGCAGAGGTTCTGAACCAAGACAAAAATGATGGGCATTTTAGAAGGGCATTTCAGGTTCATTGAAAAAGTTTTTAGTAAACCCTAGTTGGTTTCAGAGGGGGCTGGGGGTTCTGTCATCCCCATTTCAGGTTTCTGATGAAAGAATAAACATGATGCAACACTCTAATGCATGACCTAGCTAGGGTGTGACAGAAGGTTGTTCGGAGTCCCGGATGTGATCACGGACATGATGAGGAGTCTCTAAATGGTCGAGACATAAAGATCGATATATTGGAAGCCTATATTTGGACATCAGAATCATTCCGGGTGAAATCGGCATTTTACCGGAGTACCGGGAGGTTACCGGAACCCCCCGGGGGGTTATTGGGCCTGCATGGGCCTTGAGGGAGAAGAGGGAAGGAGGCAGGAGGGGGCCGTGCGCCCCTCCCCTTCCTAGTCCGAATAGGACAAGGGAAGCGGGGCGGCGCCCCCCTTTCCTTCCCCTCTTCCTCCTCTTTCCCCCCTTCTCCTTCTCCAACTAGGAAAGAAAGGGAGTCCTACTCCCGGTGGGAGTAGGACTCCCCCCTTGGCACGCCCTCCTTGGCCGGCCGCCCCCTCCCCTTGGCTCCTTTATATACGGGGGCGGGGGGCACCCCATAGACACACAAGTTGATCTTCGTGATCGTTGCTTAGCCGTGTGCGGTGCCCCCCTCCACGATATTACACCTCGGTCATATTGTAGCGATGCTTAGGCGAAGCCCTGCAATGGTTGAACATCAAGATCATCACCACGCCGTCGTGCTGACGGAACTCCTCCCTGAAGCTCTGTTGGATCGGAGCCCAGGGTGCGTCATCGAGCTGTACGTGTGTCAAGAACTCGGAGGTGCCGGAGTAATGGTGCTTGGATCGGTTGGACCGAGAAGACATACGACTACTTCCTCTACATTGTGTCAACGCTTCCGCTTCGGTCTACGAGGGTACGTAGACAACACTCTTCCCTCTCGTTGCTATGCATCACCATGATCTTGCGTGTGCGTAGGAAATTTTTTGAAATTACTACGTTCCCCAATAGTGGCATCCGAGCCTAGGTTTTATGGTTTTATGTTATATGCATGAGTAGAACACAAGTGAGTTGTGGGCGATATAAGTCATACTGCTTACCAGCATGTCATACTTTGGTTCGGCGGTATTGTTGGATGAAGCGGCCCGGACCGACATTACGCGTACGCTTACACGAGCTTGGTTTTACCGCCGTGCTTTGCACACAGGTGACTAGCGGGTGTCAATTTCTCCAACTTTAGTTGAACCGAGTGTGGCTACGCCCGGTCCTTGCGAAGGTTAAAACAGCATCAACTTGACAAACTATCGTTGTGGTTTTGATGCGTAGGTGAGATTGGTTCTTGCTTAAGCCCGTAGCAGCCACGTAAAACTTGCAACAACAAAGTAGAGGACGTCTAACTTGTTTTTGCAGGGCATGTTGTGATGTGATATGGCCAAGACATGATGCTATATTTTATTGTATGAGATGATCATGTTTTGTAACCGAAGTTATCGGCAACTGGCAGGAGCCATATGGTTGTCGCTTTATTGTATGAAATGCAAACGCCTTGTAATTGCTTTACTTTATCACTAAGCGGTAGCGATAGTCGTAGAAGCAATAGATGGCGTAAACGACAACGATGCTACGATGGAGATCAAGGTGTCACGCCAGTGACGATGGTGATCATGATGGTGCTTCGGAGATGGAGATCCCAAGCACAAGATGATGATGGCCATATAATATCACTTATATTGATTGCATGTGATGTTTATCATTTATGCATCTTATCTTGCTTTGATTGACGGTAGCATTTTAAGATGATCTCTCACTTAAAATTATCAAGAAGTGTTCTCCCTGAGTATGCACCGTTGCCAAAGTTCATCGTGCCCAGACACCACGTGATGATCGGGTGTGATAAGCTCGACGTCCATCTACAACGGGTGCAAGCCAGTTTTTGCACACGCAGAATACTCAGGTTAAACTTGATGAGCCTAGCTTATGCAGATATGGCCTCGAAACACGGAGACCGAAAGGTCGAGCGTGAATCATATAGTAGATATGATCAACATAAGATGTTCACCATTGAAAACTACTCCATCTCACGTGATGATCGGTTATGGTTTAGTTGATTTGGATCACGTGATCACTTAGATGACTAGAGAGATGTCTGTCTAAGTGGGAGTTCTTAAGTAATATGATTAATTGAACTTAAATTTATCATGAACTTAGTACCTGATAGTATCTTGCTTGTCTATGTTGATTGTAGATAGATGGCCCGTGCTGTTGCTCCGTTGAATTTTAATGCGTTCCTTGAGAAAGCAAAGTTGAAAGATGATGGTAGCAACTACGGGACTGGGTCCGTAACTTGAGGATTATCCTCATTACTGCATAGAAAAATTATGTCCTGGAAGCACTGCTGGGTGCCAGGCCTGCTGCTGATGCAACTGACGATGTTAAGAACATCTGGCAGAGCAAAGCTGATGACTACTCGATAGTTCAATGTGCCATGCTTTACGGCTTAGAACTGGGACTTCAACGACGTTTTGAACGTCATGGAGCATATGAGATGTTCCAGGAGTTGAAGTTAATATTCCAGAAGAATGCCCGGATTGAGAGATATGAAGTCTCCAATAAGTTCTATAGCTGCAAGATGGAGGAGAATAGTTCTGTCAGTGAGCATATACTCAAGATGTCTGGGTATTGTAATCACTTGATTCAACTAGGAGTTACTCTTCTGGATGATAGCGTCTTTGACAGAATTCTCCAATCACTTCCACCAAGCTACAAGAGCTTCGTGATGAACTATAATATGCAAGGGATGGATAAGACGATTCCCGAGCTCTTCGCAATGCTAAAGGCTGCGGAGGTAGAAATCAAGAAGGAGCATCAAGTGTTGATGGTCAACAAGACCACTAGTTTCAAGAAAAAGGTCAAAGGGAAGAAGAAGGGGAACTTCAAGAAGAACAGCAAGCAAGTTACTGCTCAAGAGAAGAAACCCAAGTCTGGACCTAAGCCTGAAACTGAGTGCTTCTACTGCAAGCAGACTGGACACTGGAAGCGGAACTGCCCCAAGTATTTGGCGGATAAGAAGGATGGCAAGGTGAACAAAGGTATATGTGATATACATGTTATTGATGTGTACCTTACTAGAGCTCGCAGTAGCACCTGGGTATTTGATACTGGTTCTGTTGCTAATATTTGCAACTCGAAACAGGGACTACGGATTAAGCGAACACTAGCAAAGGACGAGGTGACGATGTGCGTGGGAAATGGTTCCAAAGTTGATGTGATCGCGGTCGGCACGCTACCTCTACATCTACCTTCGGGATTAGTATTAGACCTAAATAATTGTTATTTGGTGCCAGCGTTGAGCATGAACATTATATCTGGATCTTGTTTGATGCGAGACGGTTATTCATTTAAATCAGAGAATAATGGTTGTTCTATTTATATGAGTAATATCTTTTATGGTCATGCACCCTTGAAGAGTGGTCTATTTTTGATGAATCTCGATAGTAGTGATACACATATTCATAGTGTTGAAGCCAAAAGATGCAGAGTTGATAATGATAGTGCAACTTATTTGTGGCACTGCCGTTTAGGTCATATCGGTGTAAAGCGCATGAAGAAACTTCATACTGATGGACTTTTGGAACCACTTGATTATGAATCACTTGGTACTTGCGAACCGTGCCTCATGGGCAAGATGACCAAAACGTCGTTCTCCGGTACTATGGAGAGAGCAACAGATTTGTTGGAAATCATACATAAAGATGTATGTGGTCCGATGAATGTTGAAGCTCGTGGCGGATATCGTTATTTTCTCACCTTCATAGATGATTTAAGAAGATATGGGTATATCTACTTAATGAAGCATAAGTCTGAAACATTTGAAAAGTTCAAAGAATTTCAGAGTGAAGTTGAAAATCATCATAACAAGAAAATAAAGTTTCTACAATCTGATCGTGGAGGAGAATATTTGAGTTACGAGTTTGGTCTACACTTGAAACAATGCGGAATAGTTTCGCAACTCACGCCACCCGGAACACCATAGCATAATGGTGTGTCCGAACATCGTAATCATACTTTACTTGATATGGTGCGATCTATGATGTCTCTTACTGATTTACCGCTATCGTTTTGGGGTTATGCTTTAGAGACGGCCACATTCACATTAAATAGGGCACCATCAAAATCCGTTGAAACGACACCTTATGAACTATGGTTTGGCAAGAAACCAAAGTTGTCGTTTCTTAAAGTTTGGGGCTGCGATGCTTATGTGAAAAATCTTCAACCTGATAAGCTCAAACCCAAATTGGAGAAATGTGTCTTCATAGGATACCCAAAGGAGACAGTTGGATACACCTTCTATCACAGATCCAAAGGCAAGACATTCGTTGCTAAGAATGGATCCTTTCTAGAGAAGGAGTTTCTCTCGAAAGAAGTGAGTGGGGGGAAAGTAGAACTTGATGAGGTAACTGTACCTACTCCCTTGTTGGAAAATAGTACATCACAGGAACCAGTTTCTGTGACGTCAAAACCAACTAGTGAGGAAGTTGATGATGATGATCATAGAACTTCAGATCAAGTTACTACAGAACCTCGTAGGTCAAACAGAGTAAGATCCACACCTGAGTGGTACGGTAATCCTATTCTAGAAGTCATGCTACTAGATCATGATGAACCTACGAACTATGAAGAAGCGATGGTGAGCCCAGATTCCGCAAAATGGCTTGAAGCCATGAAATCTGAGATGGGATCCATGTATGAGAACAAAGTATGGACTTTGGTTGACTTGCCCGATGATCGACAAGCAATTGAGAATAAATGGATCTTCAAGAAGAAGACTGACGCTGACGGTAATGTTACTATCTACAAAGCTCGACTTGTTGCAAAAGGTTTTCGACAAGTTCAAGGGATTGACTACGATCAGACCTTCTCACTCGTAGCGATGCTTAAGTCTGTCCGAATCATGTTAGCAATTGCCGCATTTTATGATTATGAAATTTGGCAAATGGATGTAAAAACTGCGTTCCTGAATGGGTTTCTGGAGGAAGAGTTGTATATGATGCAACCAGAAGGTTTTATCGATCCAAAGGGAGCTAACAAAGTGTGCAAGCTCCAGCGATCCATTTATGGACTGGTGCAAGCCTCTCGGAGTTGGAATAAACGCTTTGATAGTGTGATCAAAGCATTTGGGTTTATATAGACTTTTGGAGAAGCATGTATTTACAAGAAAGTGAGTGGGAGCTCTGTAGCATTTCTAATATTATATGTGGATGACATATTGTTGATTGGAAATGATATAGAATTTCTGGATAGCATAAAGGGATACTTGAATAAAAGTTTTTCAATGAAAGACCTCGATGAAGCTGCTTACATATTGGGCATTAAGATCTATAGAGATAGATCAAAATGCTTAATTGGACTTTCACAAAGCACATACCTTGACAAAGTTTTGAAGAAGTTCAAAATGGATCAAGCTAAGAAAGGGTTCTTGCCTGTATTGCAAGGTGTGAAGTTGAGTAAGACTCAATGTCCGACCACTGCAGAAGATAGAGAGAAAATGAAAGATGTTCCCTATGCTTCAGCCATAGGCTCTATCATGTATGAAATGCTGTGTACCAGACCTGATGTGTGCCTTGCTATAGGTTTAGCAGGGAGGTACCATGGACAGCGGTCAAGAACATCCTGAAGTACCTGAAAAGGACTAAGGATATGTTTCTCGTATATGGAGGTGACAAAGAGCTCATCGTAAATGGTTACGTTGATGCAAGCTTTGACACTGATCCGGACGATTCTAAATTGCAAACCGGATACGTGTTTACATTAAACGGTGGAGCTGTCAGTTGGTGCAGTTCAAAGCAAAGCGTCGTGGCAGGATCTACGTGTGAAGCGGAATACATAGCTGCTTCGGAAGCAGCCAATGAAGGAGTCTGGATGAAGGAGTTCATATCCGATCTAGGTGTCATACCTAGTGCATCTGGTCCAATGAAAATCTTTTGTGAC
Source organism: Triticum aestivum (assembly GCF_018294505.1). Classification (NCBI taxonomy): domain Eukaryota; kingdom Viridiplantae; phylum Streptophyta; class Magnoliopsida; order Poales; family Poaceae; genus Triticum; species Triticum aestivum. Next base: position 236,518,866 of record NC_057810.1, read on the forward strand.
AATACTGGAGCGATTGCCTTAGCGAAGGAATCTAGATTTCACAAGAGAACCAAGCACATCAAGAGACGCTTCAATTCCATCCGGGATCTAGTCCAGGTGGGAGACATAGAGATTTGCAAGATACATACGGATCTGAATGTTGCAGACCCGTTGACTAAGCCTCTTCCACGAGCAAAACATGATCAACACCAAGACTCCATGGGTGTTAGAATCATTACTGTGTAATCTAGATTATTGACTATAGTGCAAGTGGTAGACTGAAGGAAATATGCCCTAGAGGCAATAATAAAGTTATTATTTATTTCCTTATATCATGATAAATGTTTATTATTCATGCTAGAATTGTATTAACCGGAAACATAATACATGTGTGAATATATAGACAAACAGAGTGTCACTAGTATGCCTCTACTTGACTAGCTTGTTAATCAAAGATGGTTATGTTTCCTAACCATGAACAAAGAGTTGTTATTTGATTAATGAGATCACGTCATTAGTTGAATGATCTGATTGACATGACCCATTCCGTTAGCTTAGCACCCGATCGTTTAGTATGTTGCTATTGCTTTCTTCATGACTTATACATGTTCCTATGACTATGAGATTATGCAACTCCCGTTTACCGGAGGAACACTTTGTGTGCTACCAAACATCACAACGTAACTGGGTGATTATAAAGGTGCTCTACAGGTGTCTCCAAAGGTACTTGTTGGGTTGGCATATTTCGAGATTAGGATTTGTCACTCCGAATGTCGGAGAGGTATCTCTGGGCCCTCTCGGTAATGCACATCACTTAAGCCTTGCAAGCATTGCAACTAATGAGTTAGTTGTGAGATGATGTATTATGGAACGAGTAAAGAGACTTGCCGGTAACGAGATTGAACTAGGTATTGGATACTGACGATCGAATCTCGGGCAAGTAACATATCGATGACAAAGGGAACAACGTATGTTGTTATGCGGTCTGACCGATAAAGATCTTCGTAGAATATGTAGGAACCAATATGGGCATCCAGGTCCCGCTATTGGTTATTGACCGGAGACGTATCTCGGTCATGTCTACATTGTTCTCGAACCGTAGGGTCCGCACGCTTAAAGTTACGATGACAGATTCTTTATGAGTTTATGTATTTTGATGTATCGAAGGTTGTTCGGAGTCCCGATTGTGATCACGGACATGACGAGGAGTCTCGAAATGGTCGAGACATAAAGATTGATATATTGGAAGCCTATATTTGGACATCGGAATCGTTCCGGGTGAAATCGGCATTTTACAGGAGTACCGGGAGGTTACCGGAACCCCCCGGGGGGTTATTGGGCCTACATGGGCCTTGAGGGAGAAGAGGGAAGGAGGCAGGAGGGGGCCGTGCGCCCCTCCCCTTCCTAGTCCGAATAGGACAAGGGAAGGGGGGCGCCCCCCCCTTTCCTTCCCCTCTTCCTCCTCTTTCCCCCCTTCTCCTTCTCCAACTAGGAAAGAAAGGGAGTCCTACTCCCGGTGGGAGTAGGACTCCCCCCTTGGCGCGCCCTCCTTGTCCGGCCGCCCCCTCCCCTTGGCTCCTTTATATGCGGGGGCGGGGGGCACCCCATAGACACACAAGTTGATCTTCGTGATCGTTGCTTAGCCGTGTGCGGTGCCCCCCTCCACGATATTACACCTCGGTCATATTGTAGCGGTGCTTAGGTGAAGCCCTGCGACGGTTGAACATCAAGATCATCACCACGCCGTCGTGCTGACGGAACTCCTCCCTGAAGCTCTGCTGGATCGGAGCCTAGGGTGCGTCATCGAGCTGTACGTGTGTCAAGAACTCGGAGGTGCCGGAGTAACGGTGGTTGGATCGGTTGGACCGGGAAGACGTACGACTACTTCCTCTATGTTGTGTCAACGCTTCCGCTTCGGTCTATGAGGGTACGTAGAAAACACTCTTCCCTCTTGTTGCTATGCATCACCATGATCTTGCGTGTGCGTAGGAATTTTTTTGAAATTACTACGTTCCCCAACATATATGCCATGGAGGAAGATCAAGAAGTTACCTCTCATCTCCAAGAAGAATTCATGATGGGGGAACTACCTGGCTCGGCTATTCCAAATTCGGTCATCCCTTCCAACTTTAGATTTCTTTCTTATGAAAATATGAAAAAGAGCGTCACTTGTTCTCTAGAAGCTATGCAGCACCCTTGGGTAAAGGGAGCTTTGGCCATTACGGGCATGCTCCGCAAGGAAATTATGGACCTCAAACAACAAGTCAATAAGCTCGAGGAGGAGAACCGTATCCTGGGGGGCATCATCGCCAAGAAGGTCATATATAACACCAACCGTGAAGAAGGAGAAATAATCACATGGGTATGGGCACTCCCCTTGGCAACTGCCAAGCTTGGGGGAGGTGCCCCGGTATCGTATCACCATCACACTCCTATCTTTACCGTTTTATTTAGTCCGATCCTTTTAGTAGTATCTTGATCTAGTAAATTGAAGTTTTGGTATCAATTAGTTTTGAGTTTTGCTTTGTGATCTCTTTATGTTCATGTCCATGAGTTATCTATAATAAAGATTAGTGTTGAGTCAAGGGCTTTGCTATGTTGCTATGATCTTGAGAAAGTAGAAAGAATAAAAGAGTTCATATTGATCTTATGGTTAGTGATGATTTCAGACATAGAAAGTATGAGGCATAAAAGTTGTTGAGAGTTGATAAACATAGTTTTGGTCATCGTTGCAATTAATAGGAAGTGATAAGGAAAGAGAGGCTCACATACAAATATATTATCTTGGACATCTTTTATGATTGGGAGCACTCATTAAGTATGACATGCTAAAAGAGTTGACGTTGGACAAGGAAGACAATGTAATGGTTTATGTTTTCTCACATCTTAGTTAAAGTATATTGTCATTGACCTTCCAAACATGTTGAGCTTGCCTTTCCCCCTCATGCTAGCCAAATTCCTTGCACCAAGTAGATATACTACGTGTGCTCCCAAATATCCTTAAACCCAGTTTTGCCATAAGAGTACACCATACCTACCTATGGATTGAGAAAAATCCTTCAAGTAAGTTGTCATGTTGAAGGCAATAAAAATTGTTATCTAAATATGTATGACTTACTAGTGCAGAGAAAATAAGCTTTATACGATCTTGTTGTGGGAGTAATAAAAGTGACGGACTGCATAATAAAGGTCCACATACAAGAGGCAATATAAAGTGACGTTCTTTTGCATTAAGATTTTGTGCATCCAACCCTAAACGCACATGACAACCTCTGCTTCCCTCTGCGAAGGGCCTATCTTTTACTTTATGTTTTTACTTTATGCTTGAGTCAAGGTGATCTTCACCTTTCCCTTTTTCATTTTATCCTTTGGCAAGCTCCTCGTGTTTGAAAGATCATGATATATATATCCAATTGGATGTAAGTTAGCATGGGCTATTATTGTTGACATCACCTAAAGGTGAGTACGTTGGGAGGCAACACAATAAGCCCCTATCTTTCTCAGTGTCCGGCTGAAACTCCATAACCACAAGTATTGCGTGAGTGTTAGCAATTGTAGAAGACTACGAGATAGTTGAGTATGTGGACTTGCTAAAAAGCTCTATTGTTGACTCTTTCTGATGTTATGATAAATTGCAATTGCTTCCATGACTGAGATTATAGTTTGTTAGTTCTCAATGAAGTTTTTGAACCATACTTGACATTGTGAATTGATTGTTACTTGAGTATAAGAAATCATATGATAAAATCTATATATGTTGCTGTTACAAGAATGATCATGATGCCCTCATGTCCGTATTTTATTTTTATCGAAAACTCTATCTCTAAACATGTGGACATATTTTTCGATATCGGCTTCCGCTTGAGGACAAGCGAGGTCTAAGCTTGGGGGGTTGATACGTCCATTTTGCATCATGCTTTTATATCAATATTTATTGCATTATGGGCTGTTATTACACATTATATCTCAATACTTATAGATATTCTCTCTTATTTATAAGGTTTACCATGAAGAGGGGGAATGCCGGCAGCTGGAATTCTGGCTAGAAAAGGAGCAAACATTGGAAACCTATTCTGCACTGCTCCAAAAATCCTGAAACTCCACGAAACATGTTTTGGAATTAATAAGAATTATTGAGCGAAAGAAATACATCAGGGGGACCACACCTTGGCCAGGAGGGTGGGGGCGCACCCACCCCTACTCGGCGCGCCTCCCTATCTCCTAGGCCCCCTGGTGGCCCCCCGGCGTCCATCTTCTGCTATATGAAGGCTTTTACCCTGGAAAAAATCGTGGGCAAGCTTACGGGACGAAACTCCGCCGCCACGAGGCGGAACCTAGGCGGAACCAATCTAGGGCTCCGGCGGAGCTGTTCTGCCGGGGACACTTCCCTCCGGGAGGGGGAAATCATCACCAACATCATCACCAACGATCCTCTCATCGGGAGGGGGTCAATCTCCATCAACATCTTCACCAGCACCATCTCGTCTCAAAACCCTAGTTCATCTCTTGTATCCAATCTTGTATCCAAACCACAAATTGGTACCTGTGGGTTGCTAGTAGTGTTGATTACTCCTTGTAGTTGATGCTAATTGGTTTACTTGGTGGAAGATCATATGTTCAGATCCTTTATGCATATTATTACTCCTCTGTTTATGAACATGAATATGCTTTGTGAGTAGTTACGTTTGTTCCTGAGGACATGGGTGAAGTCTTGCTATTAGTAGTCATGTGAATTTGGTGTTCATTCGATATTTTGATGAGATGTATGTTGTCTTTTCCTCTAGTGGTGTTATGTGAACGTCGACTACATGACACTTCACCATTATTTGGGCCTATAGGAAGGCATGGGGAAGTAATAAGTAGATGATGGGTTGCTAGAGTGACAGAAGCTTAAACCCTAGTTTATGCATTGCTTCGTTAGGGGCTGATTTGGATCCATATGTTTAATGGTGTGGTTAGGTTTACCTTAATACTTCTTTTGTAGTTGCGGACGCTTGCAATAGGGGTTAATCATAAGTGGGATGCTTGTCCAAGTAAGGGCAGTACCCAATCACTGGTCCACCCACATATCAAATGATCAAAGTACCGAACACGAATCATATGAGCGTGATGAAATCTAGCTTGACGATAATTCCCATGTGTCCTCGGGAGCTCTTTTCTCATTATAAGAAATTTTCCAGGCTTATCCTTTGCTATATAAAGGATTGGGCCACCTTGCTGCACTTATTTACTTTATTTACTTGTTACTTGTTACAATTTATCTTATGACAAAACTATCTATTACCTACAATTTCAGTGCTTGCAGAGAAAACCTTACTGAAAACCGCTTATCATTTCCTTCTGCTCCTCATTGGGTTCGACACTCTTACTTATAGAAAGGACTACGATAGATCCCCTACACTTGTGGGTTATCATGCACTATCTTGTGTGGGCGGTACTTGCTACTTTTGTTTGATAGTGAATCATGTGAACCCTCTCCGAGTTATGGAAACAGATGTATCCTCACCAGCTTTTGATGTAATATATGGCATGCTGAGATGTAAGTTTGAACTATTTATCATATCAACAGGGATTGTTTGATGATTCTTGGTGGTAGTAGGCTAGCTACTGTGTGAGCTATAGTACTTGCAAAACACTCACCGAAGAGAAACATTGGGGCTGATGAGCTCGTGGTACGCTTATACTTATCCGTCGTCGATCGGCCAATAGCCCAAGCTCCTAAAATTGTAGGCTTAGTCGACACGGATACATTCAGGCCTCATTTGGTTCATAGGGTAGGAAAATCATAGCAAAAGTACAAAGACGTACAACACAAAATCATAGCAGTACAGAGACGTACTCCCTCTGTTCCAAAATAGATGACCTATAGGCGGGCTAGTTTCGCCTAGTTTTAGGATAGCCTGGTGGGTTTCAGTGATATGACATGGTACAGTGCTGTCCAGTCTTCGTGTGTGGTAGCAGTATTGCGGGTACAGTAAGTTTTCTTGAAGAAGCGGAATTCAACGAAGTCATGATGGTTCCTTCGTCCGACCAACTTATAGTGGGAAAGGTTGGGCCTGCGATACAACCGGGGTAGACCAGGATAATTTTGTGCATGGCAGGTGGACCAGGATGGTCGACGTCCCACATGTCGGCAAATGGAAGTATTCTTTTCGATATAGGGGATGAGCAACAAGTATTCATTGTTTAATTTTGATGAAAGCTATTGTCTCCACGGTTACGATGGAGGAGTGTGAAACACGGCAGCCAGTGAACTTGGCATGTGCACCACTCCCTCCTTCCTCATGTAATACTACCATACTGTTGACTATAAGGTTACAATTTTTCTCACTTTCTCTCTATCTATTTCCTCCCAAATGTTTTTACCTTTCTTTTTTAGACACAATTGTTTTTTATGCCTCTTTTTTAAAATTAGTTTTTTTATACCTAGGAGCACGTGTAGAGACGGGCTCTTGCAGAGCCCACTTCTTGACTTTCTCACTGCCTCTCTCTCCTCCACATAAGCGGGCTTATAGCCCAGTATTTTACGGGTACTACTTGCTATGCATGCATGCGGCGGGCAGCTGGCGTCTGAGGGGCCAGGGCGGTCGGAAGCGGGCTTGGAAGCGGTCCGGACTCCCGCATGGCCCACCTCACATTATCACCATATATTTATTGGAGTTCGTGCGTGGCAGGCGGGTGATCTCTTCTCCCTCCCTCGTCTCTCTCTTCTCAGCTGACGCCCGCCGAGCGATTAGATTTTGGCTATCGACGGTTTATTCAATTGCAGTCCCACATGTTAGTGAAATTGCAAGACAACGTGTGTCCCCTCTGGTGAGCGGCGTGCGAGCCAGACTGTCGGGTGTGTGACGCGTACGTTGAAGGAAATATGCCCTAGAGGCAATAATAAAGTTATTATTTATTTCCTTATTTCATGATAAATGTTTATTATTCATGGTAGAATTGTATTAACCAGAAACATAATACATGTGTGAATACATAGACAAACTTAATGTCACTAGTATGCCTCTACTTGACTATCTCATTAATCAAAGATGGTTATGTTTCCTAACCATAGACATGAGTTGTCATTTGATTAACGGGATCACATCATTAGTAGAATGATGTGATTGACTTGACCCATTCCGTTAGCTTAGCACTTGATCGTTTAGTATGTTGCTATTGCTTTCTTCATGACTTATACATGTTCCTGTAACTATGAGATTATGCAACTCCCGTTTACCGGAGGAACACTTTGGGTGCTACCAAACGTCACAACGTAACTGGGTGATTATAAAGGAGTACTACAGGTGTCTCCAAAGGTACATGTTGGGTTGGCGTATTTCGAGATTAGGTTTTGTCACTTCGATTGTCGGAGAGGTATCTCTGGGCCCTCTCGGTAATGCACATCACTATAAGCCTTGCAAGCAATGTGACTAATGAGTTAGTTGCGGGATGATGCATTACGTAACAAGTAAAGAGACTTGCCGGTAACGAGATTGAACTAGGTATTGAGATACCAACGATCAAATCTCGGACAAGTAACATACCGATGACAAAGGGAACAACGTATGTTGTTATGCGGTTTAACCGATAAAGATCTTCGTAGAATATGTGGGAGCCAATATGGGCATCCAGGTCCCGCTATTGGTTATTGACCGAGAATAGTTCTAGGTCATGTCTACATAGTTCTCGAACCCGTAGGGTCCGCACGCTTAAGGTTTCGATGACAGTTATATTATGAGTTTATGAGTTTTGATGTACCGAAGGAGTTCGGAGTCCCGGCTGAGATCGGGGACATGACGAGGAGTCTCGAAATGGTCGAGACGTAAAGATCGATATATTGGACGACTATATTCGGAGTTCGAAAATGTTCTGAGTGATTCGGGTATTTTCGGGGGTACCGGGGAGCTACGGGAATACGAGGAAGAAGCAATGGGCCTCATGGGCCAAGTGGTGGAAGAGAGGAGGCAGGGCGCGCGGCCCCCCTAGCCCAAACCGAATTGGACTAGGGGGCCGGCCTGCCTTTCCTCCTTTTCCTCCCTCTCCTTCCTTCTCCTTCTCCTTCCCTTCCTTCCCCTCTCCTACTTGGACTAGGAAAGAGGGGGGAATCCTACTTGGAGTAGGATTCTCCCCCTTGGGTGCGCCTCCTCCCCTTGGCCGGCCCCCTCCCCCTTGCTCCTTTATATACGGGGGCAGGGGGGCACCCCAGGACACACAAGTTGATCTACGGATCGTTCCTTAGCCGTGTGCGGTGCCCCCCTCCACCATATTCCACCTCGGTCATATCGTCGCGGAGTTTAGGCGAAGCCCTGCGCCGGTAGAGCATCATCATCATCACCACGCCGTCGTGCTGACGGAACTCATCCCCGACACTTTGCTGGATCGGAGTCCGGGGATCGTCATCGAGCTGAACGTGTGCTGAACTCAGAGGTGCCGTACATTCGGTACTTGGATCGGTCGGATCGTGAAGACGTACGACTACATCAACTGCGTTGTCATAACGCTTTCACTTACGGTCTACGAGGGTACGTGGACAACACTCTCCCCTCTCGTTGCTATGCCATCACCGTGATCTTGCGTGTACGTAGGAAATTTTTTGAAATTACTACGTTCCCCAACAGTGGCATCCGAGCCTGATTTTATGCGTAGATGTCATATGCACGAGTAGAACACAAGTGAGCTGTGGGCGATACAAGTCATACTGCTTACCAGCATGTCATACTTTGGTTCTGTATTGTGAGATGAAGCAGCCCGGACCGACATTACGCGTACGCTTACGCGAGACTGGTTTCACCGTTACAAGCACTCGTGCTTAAAGGTAACTGGCGGGTGTCTGTCTCTCTCACTTTAGCTGGATCGATTGTGGCTATGCCCGGTCCTTGCGAAGGTTAAAACAACACTAACTTGACGAATTATCGTTGTGGTTTTGATGCGTAGGTAAGAACGGTTCTTGCTCAGCCCGTAGCAGCCACGTAAAATTTGCAACAACAAAGTAGAGGACGTCTAACTTGTTTTTGCAGGGCATGTTGTGATGTGATATGGTCAAGACATGATGCTATATTTTATTGTATGAGACGATCATGTTTTGTAACCGAAGTTATCGGCAACTGGCAGGAGCCATATGGTTGTCGCTTTATTGTATGAAATGCAAACGCCCTGTAATTGCTTTACTTTATCACTAAGTGGTAGCGATTGTCGTAGAAGCAATAGATGGCGTAACGACAACGATGCTACGATGGAGATCAAGGTGTCGCGCCGGTGACGATGGTGATCATGACGGTGCTTCAAAGATGGAGATCATAAGCACAAGATGATGATGGCCATATCGTATCACTTATATTGATTGCATGTGATGTTTATCCTTTATGAATCTTATCTTGCTTTGATTGACGGTAGCATTTTAAGATGATCTCTCACTAAAATTATCAAGAAGTGTTCTCCCTGAGTATGCACCATTGCGAAAGTTCTTCGTGCTGAGACACCACGTGATGATCGGGTGTGATAGGCTCTACGTTCAAATACAACGGGTGCAAAACAGTTGCACACGCGGAATACTCAGGTTAAACTTGACAAGCGTAGCATATAACAGATATGGCCTCAGAACACGGAGACCGAAAGGTCGAGCGTGAATCATATAGTAGATATGATCAACATATTGATGTTCACCGTTGAAACTACTCCATCTCACGTGACGATCGGACATGGTGTAGTTGATATGGATAACGTAATCACTTAGAGGATTAGAGGGATGTCTATCTAAGTGGGAGTTCTTAAGTAATATGATTAATTGAACTTAAATTTATCATGAACTTAGTCCTGGTAGTATTTTGCAAATTATGTTGTAGATCAATAGCTTGCGTTGTTGCTTTCATATGTTTATTTTGATATGTTCCTAGAGAAAATTGTGTTGAAAGATATTAGTAGCAATGATGCGGATTGGATCTGTGATCTGAGGTTTATCCTCATTGCTGCATAGAAGAATTATGTCCTTAATGCACCGCTAGGTGACAGACCTATCGCAGGAGCAGATGCAGACGTTATGAACATTTGGCTAGCTCAATATGATGACTACTTGATAGTTTAGTGCAGCATGCTTAATGGTTTAGAATCGGGACTTCAAAGACATTTTGAACGTCATGGACCGTATGAGATGTTCCAGGAGTTGAAGTTAATATTTCAAGAAAATACCCAAGTTGAGAGATATGAAGTCTCCAACAAGTTCTATGGCTAAAAGATGGAGGAGAATCGCTCAACTAGTGAGCATGTCCTAAGATTGTCTGGGTACTACAATCGCTTGAATCAAGTGGGAGTTAATCTTCCAGATAAGATAGTGATTGACAGAATTCTCTAGTCACGATCACCAAGTTAGTAGAACTTTGTGATGAACTATAGTATGCAAGGGATGACGAAAACGATTCCCAAGCTCTTCGTGATGTTGAAATCGACAAAGGTAGAAATCAAGAAAGAGCATCAAGTGTTGATGGTTGACAAGATCACTAGTTTCAAGAAAAGGGCAAAGGGAAAGAAAGGGGAACTTCAAGTAGAATGACAAGCAAGTTGTCACTCCCACGAAGAAGCCCAAAGCTGAACCTAAGCCTGAAAATGAGTGCTTACACTGCAAAGGAAATGGTCACTGGAAACGGAAATACCCTGAATATTTGGTGGATAAGAAGGATGGCAAAGTGAACAAGGGTTTATTTGATATACAGGTTATTGATGTGTACCTTACTAGTGTTTATGGTAGCCCTTGAGTATTTGATACTTGTTCGGTTGCTAAAAATTAGCGACTCGAAATAGGAGTTACAGAATAAACAGAGACTAGTTGAGGGTGAAGTGACGATGTGTGTTGGAAGTGTTTCCAAGATTGATATGATCATCATCGCACACTCACTATACTTTCAGGATTAGTGTTAAACCTAAATAAATGTTATTTGGAGTTTGCGTTGAGCATGAATATGATTTGATCATATTTATTGTGATACGGTTATTCATTTAAAGTTAGAGAATAAATTGTTATTCTGTTTACATGAATAAGACCTTCGATGGTCATACACCCAATAAACATAGTTTGTTGGATCTCGATCGTAGTGATACACATATTCATAATATTGATGCCAAAAGATGCAAAGTTAATAATGATAGTGCAATTTATTTGTGGCACTGCCGTTTGGGTCATATCGGTGTAAAGCGCATGAAAAAAAACTCCATAAAGATGGATTTTCGGAATCACTTGGTTATGAATCATTTGATGCTTGCGAACCGTGCCTTTTGGGCAAGATGACTAAAACTCCGTTCTCCGGAACAATGGAACAAGCTACTGACTTATTGGAAATAATACATACCGATGTATGTGATCCAATGAGTATTGATGCTCGTGGCAAGTATCATTATTTTTTGACCTTCACAAGATGATTTGAGCAGATATGGGTATATCTACTTGATGAAACATAAGTCTGAAATAGTTGAAAGGTTCAAAGAATTTTAGGGTGAAGTGGAAAAATCATCGTAACAAGAAAATAAAGTTTCTGCGATTTGATCGCGGAGACGAATATTTGAGTTACGAGTTTGGTCTTCAATTAAAATAATGTAGAATAGTTTCACAGCTCACGCCACCTGGAACACCACAACGTTATGGTGTGTCCGAACGTCGTAACCGCACTTTATTGGATATGGTGCGATCCATGATGTCTCTTACTGATTTACCACTATTGTTTTGGGGTTATGCATTATAGACAGCTGCATTCACGTTTAATAGGGCACCATCTAAATCCGTTGAGACCACACCATATGAACTATGGTTTAGTAGTAAACCTAAGCTGTCGTTTCTTAAAGTTTGGAGTTGTGATGCTTATATGAAAAAGGTTTTCAACTTGATAAGCTCGAACCCAAATCGGAGAAGTGTGTCTTCATAGAATACCCAAAAGAAATTGTTGGGTACACCTTCTATCACAGATCCTAAGGCAAGATATTCGTTGCTAAAAATGGATCCTTTCTAGAGAAGGAGTTTCTCTCGAAAGAAGTGAGTGGGAGGAAAGTAGAACTTGATGAGGTAACTGTACCTTCTCCCGAATTGGAAAATAGTTCATCACTGAAATCAATTCCAGTGATTCCTACACCAATTAGTGAGGAAGCTAATGATGATGATCATGAAACTTCAGATCAAGTTACTACAGAACCTCGTAGGTCTTCCAGAGTACGGTCCGCACCAGCGTGGTACGGTAATCCTGTTTTGAAAGTCATGTTACTAGACCATGGTAAACCTACGAACTATGAGGAAGCGATGATGAGCCCAGATTCCGCAAAATGGCTGGAGGCCATGAAATCTGAGATAGGATCCATGTATGAGAACAAAGTGTGGACTTTGGTGGACTTGCCTGATGATCGGCAAACCATAAGAAATAAATGGATATTCAAGAGGAAGACGGACGTTGATAGTAGTGTTACTATCTACAAAGCTCGACTTGTCGCAAAAAGGTTTTTGACAAGTTCAAAGTGTTGAATACGATGAGATTTTCTCACTCGTATCGATGCTTAAGTCTGTCCGAATCATGTTAGCAATTGCCACATTTTATGAGATCTGGCAAAAGGATGTCAAAACTGCATTCCTTAATGAATTTATTAAAGAAGAGTTGTATATGATGCAACCAGGAGGTTTTGTCAATCCTAAAGGTGCTAACAAAATGTGCAAGCTCCAGCGATCCATCTATGGACTAGTGCAAGCATCTCAGAGTTGGAATATACGCTTTGATAAGTTGATCAAAGCATATAGTTTTATACAGACTTGTGGTGAAGCCTGTATTTACAATAAAGTGAGTGGGAGCACTACAACATTTCTGATAAGTATATGTGAATGACATATTGTTGATCGGAAATAATGTAGAATTATTCTGCAAAGCATAAAGGAGTGTTTGAAAGGAGTTCTTTAAAAGAAAGACCTCGGTAAAGCTACTTACATATTGAGCATCGAGATCTATTGAGATAGATCAAGACGCTTGATAAGTTTTTCAATAAGTACATACCTTGTCAAGATTTTGAAATAGTTTAAAATGGAACAGTCAAAGAAAGAGTTCTTGCATGTGTTGCAAAGGTGTGAAATTGAGTAAGACTCAAATCCCGACGAAGGCAGAAATATAGAAAAGAGAATGAAAGTCATTCCCTATGCCTCAGTCATAGGTTCTATAAAGTATGCTATGCTATGTACCAGACCTATTGTATACCTTGCTCTGAATTTGGCAAGGGAGTACAATAGTGATCTAGGAGTAGATCACTGGACATTGGTCAAGAATATCCTTAGTGAGGACTAAGGAAATATTTCTCGATTATGGAGGTGATAAAAGAGCCCGTCGTAAAGAGTTACATCGGTGCAAGCTTTTACACCGATCCAGATGACTCTAAAGTCTCAATCTAGATACATATTGAAAGTGGGGAGCAATTAGCTAGAGTAGCTCCGTGCAGAGCATTGTAGACATAGAATATTTGCAAAATACATACGACTCTGAATGTGACAGACCCGTTGACTAAGCTTCTCTCACGAGCAAAACATGATCACACCTTAGTACTCTTTGGGTGTTAATCACATAAGCGATGTGCACTAGATTATTGACTCTAGTAAACCCTTTGGGTGTTGGTCACATGACGATGTGAACTATGGGTGTTAATCATATACAGATATGAATATTGGTGTTAAATCACATGGTGATGTGAACTAGATTATTAACTCTAGTGCAAGTGGGAGATTGAAGGAAATATGCCCTAGAGGCAATAATAAAGTTCTTATTTATTTCCTTATTTCATGATAAATTTTTATTAGTAATGCTAGAATTGTATTAACCAGAAACATAATACATGTGTAAATACATAGACAAACTTAATGTCACTAGTATGCCTCTACTTGACTACCTCATTAATCAAAGATGGTTATGTTTCCTAACCATAGACATGATTTTTCATTTGATTAACGGGATCACATCATTAGTAGAATGATGTGATTGACTTGACCCATTCCGTTAGCTTAGCACTTGATCGTTTAGTATGTTGCTATTGCTTTCTTCATGACTTATACATGTTCCTGTAACTATGAGATTATGCAACTCCCGTTTACCAGAGGAACACTTTGGGTGCTACCAAACGTCACAACGTAACTGGGTGATTATAAAGGAGTACTACAGGTGTCTCCAAAGGTACATGTTGGGTTGGCGTATTTCAAGATTAGGTTTTGTCACTCCGATTGTCGGAGAGGTATCTCTGGGCCCTCTCGGTAATGCACATCACTATAAGCCTTGCAAGCAATGTGACTAATGAGTTAGTTGCGGGATGATGCATTACGTAACAAGTAAAGAGACTTGCCGGTAACGAGATTGAACTAGGTATTGAGATACCAACGATCGAATCTCGGGCAAGTAACATACCGATGACAAAGGGAACAACGTATGTTGTTATGTAGTTTGACCGATAAAGATCTTCGTAGAATATGTGGGAGCCAATATGGGCATCCAGGTCCAACTATTGGTTATTGACCGAGAATAGTTCTATGTCATGTCTACATAGTTCTCGAACCCGTAGGGTCCGCACGCTTAAGGTTTCGATGACAGTTATATTATGAGTTTATGAGTTTTGATGTACCGAAGGAGTTCAGAGTCCCAGATGAGATCGGGGACATGACGAGGAGTCTCGAAATGGTCGAGACATAAAGTTCGATATATTGGACGACTATATTCGGAGTTCGGAAAGGTTCCGAGTGATTCGGGTATTTTCGGGGGTACCGGGGAGTTACGGGAATACGAGGAAGAAGCAATGGGCCTCATGGGCCAAGTGGTGGAAGAGAGGAGGCAGGGCGCGCGGCCCCCCTAGCCCAAACCGAATTGGACTAGGGGGCGGCCCCCCTTTCCTCCTTTTCCTCCCTCTCCTTCCTTCTCCTTCTCCTTCCCTTCCTTCCCCTCTCCTACTTGGACTAGGAAAGAGGGGGGGAATCCTACTTGGAGTAGGATTCTCCCCCTTGGGCGCACCTCCTCCCCTTGGTCGGCCCCCTCCCCTTGCTCCTTTATATACGGGGGCAGGGGGCACCCCAGGACACACAAGTTGATCTACGGATCGTTCCTTAGCCGTGTGCGGTGCCCCCCTCCACCATATTCCACCTCGGTCATATCGTCGCAGAGTTTAGGCGAAGCCCTGCGCTGGTAGAGCATCATCATCGTCACCATGCCGTCGTGCTGACGGAACTCATCCCCGACGCTTTGCTGGATCGGAGTCCGGGGATCGTCATCGAGCTGAACGTGTGCTGAACTCGGAGGTGCCGTACGTTCGGTACTTGGATCGGTCGGATCGTGAAGACGTACGACTACATCAACCGCGTTGTCATAACGCTTCCGCTTACGGTCTATGAGGGTACATGGACAACACTCTCCCCTCTCGTTGCTATGCCATTACCATGATCTTGCGTGTACGTAGGAAATTTTTTGAAATTACTACGTTCCCCAACATACGAGTCATAAGTGTGCTGCCTTTTCCTTTAGAACTTGCAAAGCGTAACATTTTTGCGCGATCGATCGATAGAAATCCAAAACAAAATGACGAGGGTGGTGCTTTCCCTCTCGTTATGTGGGCCAGTTTGATTGATATGACGTGCTACAGTGCCGTCCACTTGCTCCATTTTTATGTAAGCAAGAGTTTACACTCTTACGTGGGAGGAGTGCGAAACACGGCGGATCTGATTTTGATCGAGGGATAACTGTTCCCTGCCAAATAATGGAGCACTGTTAGTGATTATAGCATGATAGTTAGGGCATCCCCAGCGCTGGCCCACAAATTTACACCGGCATCTGTCCGAGGACACTGATGGATTCCATGATGCCCGCATACCTTTCGACAACTATATGAACTAACCGGGCAAAATTCATGCAAACAAAGCAAATTTCAAATTAACTAGATGGAATTCATTACATTTTGAAAACTTTTCCTACAAACTGGACGAAATTCATTACATATTTCGCACAAACTGTACTAAAACCTACTGTAAACCTAATCTAAACGATCGCCGGCGCTCGACCACCATGTACGGCCATGAACCCGAGAAAGCCGTCCATCACCTTTGCCTCCTCCTCATCCGCCTTGATAACCTCCTCCTCCGGAGCACAAGGTTCTGACGATTTCTGCCTCCACGTCGCCGTCAAGCGGCTAATCGGCCGCCGATGTTTACCGCCTCGACTGAGTGGAGTAGCGATGGCCTTCCTGGAACCAGAGCAGCGGCGACCTACCGTGTACTACCCTTCCTCGCTGCCGGCTGCGCCCGCGCACGCGCGCCGGCTTCGTGGTCGTGGCGGCGGAGGGTGGCCAGGGGGTGCCAGCGATCTCCTTCGTCTGCTCCTGTGACAGTACGTTGAAGAGAGCTTTGGAGTGCGCCCGGAGCGGAGCCGCCGATGTCCTTCATCTGCTCCTGCGACAGTACGTCCAAGAGAGCTTCAGAGCACCAGGAGGCCATGGTTGGAGTGGTGCCGACAGAAGGAAGGGACCGGAGGAGAATGAGTGTGGGTCTTTGGCTATGGCTGGGAGCTGGTGCTCAAGTTAATATAGCGGGCGAATGGCAATGAGCCGCGGCAGACGGATGGACGGCTGGCGCCGGAGGAGGTTCATCGGGCATGAATGCGGACGCTGCTTCAGTGACTTAACTACAGGTGCGTTGGGTTACTGACATGTGGGCCCAATGAGCATATGGCCCGCATGTCCGTGACACACCAACGGCACCTGCAGTTAAGTCTGGTGAATGCAGCATTGACGTTCTGGAGAGACGGTGACCGTTTCTGGCGGGAAGCGCCCGCTAGCGATGGAAGGGGTTTCGATAGGCCAGGGCTCTCACCAAGCGTCGTTCATGCCACCGCGCCAGCACACTAACCGGTAAGGAAGCGATGGCATCCCGCCGCGTCGAGTTCCTCGCCGACCACGACCGCACACAAAATGGTATGGAAGCGATGGCATCCCGTCGTGCCGAATTCATCGCCGCTCACGACCTCACACCTATGTGGGAGGAATTTAAAGCTGCCAAGGTCGAATGGGCGGTAGAGCAAGAGGCGGCCAAAGCCGCACAGAGGGAGCGGAAAAGTCAGATAGCACTCAAGAAAAGAGAGGCCCGCCGCCGCAAGAAAGAAGAGGACGTACGCGCTGCTGCGGAGAGGTCGGCGGAGATCCAAGCACGGTGGGGTGTCGCTGACAAAGCCGGGAAGGAGAACGATGGCATCTGGCCAGCATGTGAGAAGTAGTAGTACTAGTAGTTAGTGTGTGTGTGTGTGTGTGTGTGTGTGTGTGTGTGTGTGTGTATGTGTGTGTGTGTGTGTGTGTGTGTGTCTGAGTACGAGCATGTACCAGTACTACTAGTCACTACTGCAGTTTTTAGAGCAAATTACCAGTACATTAGCCTAGACTCAATGGAAAAATTCCTATCATATGCATCAAATGGCATCTCTTTCTCTGTAGGAATTGAGATGCATGTCATCTCAATTCCTATGATTTTCATATTCCTATAAAATACCTATCCTATGAACGAAAGGAGGCCTCTGTTGGAGTAACTACTGTAGCTAGCAGTACTGCTGGTACAGTAGTTTTATCCAAGAAGCGGAATTCAACGAAGTCATGATGGTTCCTTCATCCGAGCAACTTCAAAGTGGAAAAGGTTGGGCCTGTGATTTGACGGCTCATTAGTCATTATTACTGCGGCGCGACGACCGGGGTGACTCTCCCTTGGAGTTGTGCGTGCATGGCAAGTGGACCAGGATGGTCGACGTCCCACATGTTGGCGAACGGAAGTATTCTTTCCGATATCGAGGAGCAAGGAAACTGTGTGGTATAGTATCACTGCTGATTGGTTCTCAAGAAAAATAGTATCACTGCTGATTTTTATTTATTTATTATTTCTGATGAATGCTAGCGTTTGAATTCTTACGACGAAGAGTGCCAAACACGACATGTGTTGGATGTTCCACATGTCAGTGAAAGGAGTGGGACATGAACAGTGTGGTAGAGCCCAGCGCAAAAAAAACAGCGTGGTAGAGCGTCTCCACTTCTTCCACTTCTGGGTCGGAGACCGCACGTAGTAGTACTAGTGGTATGAATGATACAAAGTGCGACCCGGAGAGAAAGACACGTCTAGTTGGAAGGCCTCGGGGCATACACGTAAACAAATATAAAAGCTAATGTGTGCCTCCAACTAATATAGTAGTAGTAGAGTACTTAGGCACGTACTCCATAACATCACCGTGCATTGCACGTACAATATTTATTGGTACTCCCTCCGTTCCAAATTACTCGTCGTGGTTTTAGTTCAAATTTCAAATTTGAACTAGAACCACGACAAGTAATTTGGAACGGAGGGAGTACGTAGTAAGAGACAAATGCCACCCAAGAGTTCCCTTCTCGACCCACTTTTGGGTGTTTGGTAGAGTGTATGGAGGGTGCATGAGTCCACACTAGTTTAGCACAAATACAATAGAAGCATGCATGAAGAGAGCATGCATGAAGAGGGGTGTTGAGTTGAGCATGCATGAAGAGGGAACAACTATGCTGAGACGAGAACGCAACCAAACACTCCCTATATGCCACGCATGTCATACCATTTGTGTCTTTCTACTTCACTTACCGCTCTACATTACTCACGTTCATACGACCACTCCTGGGTACATGTCCATCTCGTAGTTCCAGTCCCACGTGTTCTTCATATAGATGGAACGATCCTTGCATGACACATGCACCTTGATGCTAGATGTCTCGCGTGTTGGCAAAAGGATGAACAAGCTCAGTAAAAAAATAGAGTGGAAGAACATAGATTCCCGACGACCGAGAAGGAGCAAGGAACCTCGTGGTGGAGCGTCTGCACTCATAATATTTTATATTATTCAGCGATATAAAATCAACCAATCATATCCACAGTGGACTGGAAGAGTATGAAACACGGCAGCCCAGTGTAGTTACATCATACTAGTACATGGCTAACCCACGCTATCACCATATTTCTTGGCCTCCGTGCGACATCTATCTCTAGTAATCCAGCAGCCTGTATTGCTTCTCCCTCCTCGTCTCTCTCAAAGTGCGGCAGGCTGGAGCTTTTGCCGTCTATTGAGGTCGGTTAACTCATCACATGTTAACGACATGCCAAGAGCATTCTAAAAAAATAGTATTGTACTCTATTGTTATGCCAAGAAGACGAAGCACTTTGACCAACGGACCAAACGAGACAGGCGTGTCGTGCCGTGAATGTGTCCAGTTTCTCGTTTTGAACTCATTTAGAACACTTGGTTTTGCCTATTGATAAGATTTTATATAGGGACTAATGTATTCTTCGAGGATGCCTTTGACTATTGTTAAGATTTTATATAATTTGAAAATTATATCATTCGAAGATACTTTCACGTTCCGTTTTGAAAAAGGAAAAAATCCTTTCACGTACGAATTTGACAGTATGCTTTGAGCAACTTGCATGTCCTATACTGCTCCTGTTTGGATACTCTAACTTAGCTAGAGGTTAGACTAACTCATGACTAACTCTGAACTAACTGTAGCCAAAGAGCTGTTTGGGTGACAGGGTTAGATTAACAATAAACGCACTTGATGGAGAGAGAAAAGTGATTTTTCGGTGGGCCCAATGAGAACTATCTCCAGTTAGCACCTCTTGGGTGGGATAGTTCTTTTTGGTGGGTTCGGTGCAACTTGCTCCAATTTAACCCTCGTGCTTGGATACTTTAGGGCTATTTGAGCCCCAACTAGCTAAAACTAACTCTAACCCATGGATCCAAATAGGGCCTATGGCCAGCCTCGACGTGGAGCAGTCGCGTGCACCGGGAAGCGGCGCTCTCTCGGCCGTCGCGCTGCTTCAAAGCCGACGCTAGTGAGAGGTCACTTCCGCTCTAGCCGGGCATTAATGCAGCACTGACGCTCCAGGGTGATGCTGACCATTTCAGGCGGGAAGCGCGCGCTGGCAAGGGAGTATTGGTTTTGAACCATTTCAGGTGTAGTACTGGTAGTTTGCAAAACTACTCAATTATTGCACTCAGTTTCCTAAGAAATTGTGGTAAAAATGTTACTCCACAACCCACTTCCCTTCTCCTTCCTCTTCCACCACCCGCGCACGTCCGCGGGAAGAGACCAGTCAACCCTTATATAGGTGTGCTAGCACAAAAAGATGCATGCATGACCACTAAAATTTTCAGATTAAAGCGCCGCTCCGGCGGGAGTATGGCGTATGTTGTTACCTTCGGCCGGGCCATGGCTACCAGGCGACGGCGACCAGAGAAGAGGCGGCGGGAGGGGAATTAATGCAGCTACTATTTGGGTTCACTGTTCGGCTTAAATAAATGCGCAGCATCATGTGTACCCGCGGGTGCACAAATTGTAACATACGTGTCTGCTTAAGTGGGTGTCACGTAACTGGTGTGTGTGTGTGTGTGATTCTGAGAGACAGCGTGCGTGTGTGCCACTCTACTCTTCGGACATGTATTCAACCTTTTGCATCGGGATATAAGTATAATGGTATTATACTTTAGCTAGTGATTTACGTGGCCATGTTAACGTGGTTGTGGAAAAAAATGTCACTTCCTACTCGTGATTTGCGTTATATAATTAAAAGCAAGATGCTCGTGCATTGCACGGAACATCAATATGCATTTTTTTACAAAACACCTGTTGTGATTGACCCATGCAGGAGTAATCCCATGTGTAAAAACTAATGATATCTCAAGAATTTTATCGAAAAACTGGTATCTCGAGAATGTCATCGAGAAAATGAAAGATGAGAGATAAGGTGAGGAGGAGTGGAGCATGGTGGTGACTGGTGGTCGGAATGGGCGGGGGCATGGGGATGGACGGCGCCGGCAGGCGGCAACGGCCACCATGCTAGATTGTTCCAGAGACTTTCTTTTTTAATTGCTCAGCAATGAGGTTGTGGGAGATAAGGATGTGGAGAGAGGTGCGGGTATCTTTTGTAAAATTATCATAGTTTGCTTTCTATCCCTCAGATATAGATCGGACGGTCTATACTACAAGATGGCAGGCACACAATCATCGCCAACTCGGTTTTTTATAAGGGTACAGATGATAAGTTTGCTAACTACTAAAGTAAAGTGGAATTTGTCCATGTTATACAAGTAAATTAAGGTGATTGTTTGTCATACTGGTAAGATTGGATGAAGGGTGGTAGGAATAAATGCTCCGCCTAGAGCATGTGTGTGTGAGATGGAGTCTTAGTGTGTGGGGGGTGCGGGGTGTGTGTGTGTGTGAGAGAGAGAGAGATGGAGTCTTAGTGTGTGTGCGTGTGGGTGTGTGATGGAGTCTTAGTGTGTGTGGGGGGGTGGGGGGGTGCGTGCGTGTGTGTGTGTGTGGGTGTGGGTGTGTGTGTGTGTGTCGCGGGGTCCTCGGTGGCGGATGTAATTTAAGTGTGCATGGCTTCATCATAGAGAGGTGATGTGTATGGCAGAGGCCACCAATGATGGGGTGCGAGAGAGAAAAGGCCCGTAGAGAGGGAAGAGAAGGTGTGTGCACGTGAGAGGAGTCGACATTGAGAGAAAGTGTTTGTTCGAGAGACACCGATGAAGACTACTATATATCGATGGTACATGTAGGCGGGAATTAAACGAAGGGATGGTCTTATTGGTTTTGGGGATATAGGGGAAGAGTGAGAGGGGGTAGCTAGAAGGAGATTGTTAAGTGTGAGTGTGTGTTTTACCCATCAAGGCAGAAGTTATGTGCACACAAGAAGAGAACGATTCGATGTGGCATTAGGGTTGAGGGTAATTAACTACGTATGGATACATAGAGACCTTGAACGTGCATGTGTGAGAGGTATACGTGTATACGTGGGAAGTGTGTGTGTGTGTGTGTGCGCGCGCGCATGATCGAGATAAAAGAAAGAAGACATAAGTCATAAGATCAACGACATGGGAGAGACGGATCGGTATGACAATATGCATGCATGTGAGAATGCGGGGAAGAAAGCCCGACAATTGAGCATGTGTTTTTGTCTTTAAGAGATAGTGGCGTGGGCTGGAGCATGCATCTACGGCGAGCAGAGGGAGTGAGACACAACGATTGTGCAAAAGAGATCAACCTATAAATGCATATGTATGGAGAGACATATATAGTGTGGGTGATAGGAAGCAAGACTGCGTGCGAAAAAGAAATGTTGACGGAGAAACTACAGATAGATACAGAGATGGAGATGCTAGCTAGAGGGACATCCGCTAGTTTGAGTGTTGGAGATGACCGTCGGGTGGTTCAGAGGGTGAAGTTATGTGTGTGAGAGAGAAAGATAAAAAGAGGGCACTTGACTGCATGTAGAGAGAAACATATGTAGTGTGCGTGATAGGAAGCAAGAGTGAGGGCGAGAAAGAAGGTTGATGGAGAAACAGATAAATAGAAAGATAAAGATGCTAGCTAGTGTGCGTTAGAGATAGGAGTCGAGTGGATCAGAAGGTTGAGTTATGTGTGTGGGTGTGAGAGAGATAGAGAGAGGGTGCATGTGAGTCACATATAAACAAATATCATAGAGAAATGAGATCCCGAGAGACGGAGTTTTGTGTCTGCGAGAGAGAAAGATATTTCACAATGAGAGTGATAGCTAGAGAGACATATGAGGGAACGCAAGATATCTCTAGGGAGAGAGAGAGTGTGTGTGAGCGACATACAAGAGAACAGTGGAGAAATATGAGACCCTGGGAGACAGAGTTTGCGTTTGTGTGTGAGAAAGAGATATTTAAGAGGAAGAGTCGTAGGTTCTCATACCTAAGGAGCAAAAGAAATCTCTGTATGAGGGGTGTGCGAGTGGCACACAGGGGAATAGTAGAGAGAAATGAGACCCCGGGAGACAAAGTTTTGTGTTTGTGTGAGAGAAAGAGATTCCACATGGAGAATCATAGTTAGAGACACATAGCAGGGAGCAAGATATACTTAGAGAGATATAGAGTGATGAAGGTCGAGGGAGAGAGTACCGTCAGTGTGTTATGAAGATAAAAGATCATTGTCGACATACATGTAGCACGAGAGATACCCGAGAGACGATAAACGCGTATAGGTCTAGAGAGATACTCCTATATAAGCATGAGTGATAGCTATATGAGAGGAATATCTGGATTAAAGGGGATTCAAATATTTAAACTGGAGATCACGACATCGATAATATCATAACACAAATTGGTGTATCAAACATGCATATTCAGTTGAATTTGGGGACACGTGTAATGTTATATAGCTTATCAATATTGGTGATCCATAGATTCTTTAATTAGAAACAATGCATGGTTTATATGCAATTAATGTCTACATGGGATTACACTATATGTTGCGTGTGTGAAACACATTATACATGTTTGAGAAGTAAAAAAACCGCATGAAACACACATTAATTGGAGACAGTTAGCGAGGAATGCATACACTGGATTTCAACATAAAGTGGTTTCAAATATTTGAAAATCCAAATTGATGGATACAACCTTATGAATCTGAGATCATGCCATTTGTAAACCATATTTATGTATAAAGGGTGTTGTGCTTTTGAAAGTATATATAAAAAAATGATGTATATAGAATTTTATTTCAATCGAAAATGGATCCTGCCCGAAAAAATAGAATACAAACGGGATTCAAATTGAGTTGGCATGGTAAACGTGCACTCTACAAAATTTGAACAAAGCGGGGAAAGTCATAGTAAGTGCCCGAAACCAAAATCTGCGAGATGGAAATTACTACTGCCTATCCCTGCCACGCAAAGCCTATCTTCTCGACTTCTATAGGTTTCGATAGGGGTAGGTTTGTAATTCCACTCAAATGTGACATAACCACCTCTCACCCGAATTCATACACGGTGGGCGCCAAAACACAGTGTCTCCTCGGCTGAAATCGACTCCCTCCCCGATTCATACATGGTGGGCTCCAAAAACAAACTCTCATCAGCAAATATTTGGTGTATGCAAGATTACCGTCCTATCCCCAACCGACTAATATTGTTGTGATGTAGGAAATTTGAAACGGGGGCTAAGTTTGTAAATTTCCTCACATTTGAGACAAGCGCTCCCTGAAGACATGGTTCCCCCTTCCTCTCTACCTCCATTTCCTCATTCGTACTCTGTGAGCGCCAAAACACCCTCTCCACCCCAGCCTCCTCCGTCCGCCACCCCATCCACCACCGTCCTCCTCCACCATGCCGGAGCTGATACCCCGACGCCGCCGTCCATTACAAGAGATCAACCTCTCTCATCCACGGCTTCGGACCAGGATCCTTGCATCCCGTCCTCTCGCTTCATCCCCGCCATCGTCCACCTTGCCGGCACCGCTCCTATGACCGTCTCGTCCACCGCGCCTGTAACGCCCCGAATCCGATGCTCGAGTTGCTTTCCATTTATTTTTAGTTGTTATCGTGTGTTTATTATGTTTGTTGCTATGTTCATGTTGAGTGCTTGTCATATTTTGCTTCTTGCATCATGCTATTTGTTAATTGTATTTTGCCATCCTTGTTGTTGCCATGATCATCTTGCTTTGTCATATGCTTCGTGATGTGCTATTGTAATTTGTCATTGTTGCTGCATTTGCATCATGATCATCTTTGTTGTGTGCTTGTTATCTTTGTGAACTCCTTCTCCTCATCTTCTCTGCTGTTCCATCTTTCCCTTCCATCTAAACCATCATCAAGTGCATCACCCCATCACTAGCTTCTTCCTTTCAATTCTCACACATTTCTTGCAAGTGGCATTTTTCTGTCCTCAATAAATGTTCATTCTTTTCCTATAAATCCTGCACTTTGCCTATATCCTCTCTGCTAATTTTCAGCCCATTTGAAAGTGTTTTGGTTGGGTTCAAAAATGGCTCAAGTTTGAATTTAATTCAAACTTGGATTATTTTTCTACCTCTAAAAATTCCCAATTCAATTTTATCAAATACTACATAATTCATGGACTCTAGGGGTATATTCATTTCTTCCTCATACCTCTCTTTTTCCTCTGTGCCTTTTGCTCTTTTATTCTGGTTGAAGAAATAAAAGGCAGAAGCAGTAGGTGCAGCAGCAACCCAGCAGCCGCAGCCCAGCTCACCTCCCACGCAGCCCACCTGGCCCAACTCTGTTCACGGCCACCTGCCCCGTTGCGTCGCCGTCTCTGTTCCAGAGACAGAGCGCTCGCGCTCGCGCCGTGAGCTTCACGAACGCCGAGGTCGCGCCATCTTCTCCCCTCCTTTTAAGCCAGCAGCCACGCCCTAGGGTTCCCCCCTTTTCCCTCTTTCCCCCTCAGCCGCCGCCACCTCTATTTTCTCCGTTCGTCTCCTCCTTTGATCCCAAGTGAGGAAGCAGAGAGAGTTCAGAGAAGAACCACCGAGTGCGTTCCGCCGTTGTTTGTGAGGCCTCCTCGTCGTCTTCTTCAACTTCAAGCAAAGCCAGGAGCAAGAAGGGTCCAAGGATGCCGCGATCTTCTTCCTCGACTTCGTCTGCTTCCTCTACGTCGCCAAGTCACGCGCCTGGCATCATCCCCTGCTTCCTTCTTCCTCGGACAGGAACCGCGTCGGGTTCAGAGCTCGTCCGCGTCGCCGCTGGTTCGTCTCCGTGGCCGTCTGCGTGTCCTAGGGTGAGCTAGGTATACCTGCTTCCCTTCTTCTTCTTTCTATCGCGTTTAGGTCACCAGAGTCACTACTAGGTCCATGCCATCGTCGTGCTCTCGATGCTCCGGCTATATCTGAAACTTTCAGTGTAGTTGTTGTTCCTCTGCATCACCCGCAGGTCAAGTCCCGCGCTCACGCATCATGCCCGCGTCTTCGCATCTCCCAGCATAGTCATCGCCTCGCGGTGCCTCGCTGCCGCGGCCGAGACGAGCTCCTGCTCGAGCTCGTTATCGAAGCTCTTGTTCTGTCGCTCACGCACATGCATCTGCACACCCGAACACCGCAGCTCGCCCGTAAGCCTCCCCATGCCCACCTAGCGCCTGTCGCCGCCATCTCTCCATGACCGCGCCCGAGTCGAGCGCGAGTTCGAGCTCGAGTCGCTGCACGCACGCGTTCTGTAGTTTACCCTCACCAGTTTCCACACGCCCGTTGTTGTCTTATAGCCGTAGTCGCTGCCGCGTTTGCTCGCCGACGACACCTCCGACTACCCTGTGTGTTCACTGGAGTCATGGCCCTTTTCCTCCACTAACAAGCAGCTAGCGCAGTGGCTAGTAGCGATGCATCCATCCGTGAGGTCCTGGGTTCAAGCCCAGCTCTCCTTCCCTTTTCATTTTTGTTGTTGTTGTTGTTTCAGTTATTCCACATGCACACTCACCCTTGCTGCATCAGCAAGTTTCGCTGCTCGTTTGCATCCAGCCATGGCCAGAGAGCAAGCCATCTCTGTTAACGTTTTCAGTTTCGTCAGATCAACGCCAGAACATAGTTCATTTTGAGCATAAGGCATTTCTTAGCAAAGTTCTATCTTAGCCCATCTGGTTAACAGCGCATGCATGTACCCGAGAGGTCTTGGGATCAAATCCCAGGCGCCCCTGTTTCTTTTCTTCTTGTTTTTGTTATTTTTCCAGTCAGGTTCGCTCGAACTGTGGTTCAGTTAGTGTTTGTCTGCGAATTATCTCAGTTGCACTTCTGTTGCTACTGGTTAGACTAGCAGGTTTTGCACTCAGACAACCAGGGATCAAATCCCCACGCCAACATCTTTTTGCACCAATTTTGGCTCACCCAGATCAAGCCCTTGTTCTTCTTCATGTTGCTCCTAGCCCCTCTTTTGTCAGCATAACACTTGTATCCCAGTGGTCTTCAGAGTGTGCATCTATCCAGCAGGTCTGGGATTTGAATCCCAGGAGACCCTTTTTTCTACACTGTCTCCTTTTAATTTTTTTTCCTCACACACACTCTTCCATTTCGGGCCTGGTCCATCTTGGGCTTTGCACAGTGCGTTGCATTCAGCCCGTAGACGTTTTTTTTTCCATTCTGTGATTTTGTCACATATCCAGTGCATGCATATTTTCATATATGCCATTAAAATTGCATTGCTCATATCTAAATATCCAAGCATCCAAATGAAACATGTCATGTATGTAAAATGCTTAGAATTTCATGTACTTTCACAATATCCAACTTTCATCCATGTTAAAATATTTAAAACTGATGTTTGCATTAATTTGCATATATGCCATGCTAAAATGATTTATTTCATAACTAAATAACCATAGCTCCATTTTAAATAAACTTTATATGTAAATGGGGTGGAAAAATGCATAGATTAACATGTTGCACTTGATTTTCCTGTTTAACAACTATAAAATATGTTTTAGGGCAGAACAGTAGCAAATTCATAAATTGCATATGAGGATTTTCCGGAAATGTTGTTTGTTGTTCCGGCCTCATTTAAACTTGCCTAAATAGTTAGTTTAATTATGCTTCACCTCTTGCCATGTTAACCAACATTTAATCTTGTCTTGTTCATAACCGAGAGAGAAACTAAATAATTGATGTGGTGTTCCGTCAATATGCAAATCGTTGCATATTGAGCTCCACTTAACTTGTAGTATTGTTTGTTGCACTTCGCCATGCCATTCCTCATTAAACCGGTCATGCATCGTACTTATTTGTGCATCATGCCATGTTTATGCTTGTGCATTTACCATGTTGTTTGTTCCTTTCCGTGTTGCTTCTTAGTTCCGGTAATGTTGCGATTGTGAGGATTCGTTCGACTACTCCCGCTCGTCTTCTTCATGGACTCGTTCTTCTTCCTTGCGGGATTTCAGGCAAGATGGCCGCTACCCTGGATCTCACTACTATCATTGCTATGCTAGTTGTTTCGTTCTATCGCTATGCTGCGCTACCTATCACCTGTTTATCAAGCCATCCCAAATTGCCATGAACCTCTAACCTTTGACACCTTTCCTATGCAAACCACGGTTTGGCTATGTTACCGCTTTGCTCAGCCCCTCTTATAGCGTTGCTAGTTGCAGGTGAAGTTGAAGATTTCTCCATGGTGGACAGGATTTTGGTTGGGATATCATTTAAACTTGCCTAAATAGTTAGTTTAATTATGCTTCACCTCTTGCCATGTTAACCAACATTTAATCTTGTCTTGTTCATAACCGAGAGAGAAACTAAATAATTGATGTGGTGTTCCGTCAATATGCAACTCGTTGCATATTGAGCTCCACTTAACTTGTAGTATTGTTTGTTGCACTTCGCCATGCCATTCCTCATTAAACCGGTCATGCATCGTACTTGTTTGTGCATCATGCCATGTTTATGCTTGTGCATTTACCATGTTGTTTGTTCCTTTCCGTGTTGCTTCTTAGTTCCGGTAATGTTGCGATTGTGAGGATTCGTTCGACTACTCCCGCTCGTCTTCTTCATGGACTCGTTCTTCTTCCTTGCGGGATTTCAGGCAAGATGACCGCTACCCTGGATCTCACTACTATCATTGCTATGCTAGTTGTTTTGTTCTATCGCTCTGCTGCGCTACCTATCACCTGTTTATCAAGCCATCCCAAATTGCCATGAACCTCTAACCTTTGACACCTTTCCTATGCAAACCACGGTTTGGCTATGTTACCGCTTTGCTCAGCCCCTCTTATAGCGTTGCTAGTTGCAGGTGAAGTTGAAGATTTCTCCATGGTGGACAGGATTTTGGTTGGGATATCACAATATCTCTTATATTACTAATGCATCTATATACTTGGTAAAGGGTGGAAGGCTCGGCCTTATGCCTGGTGTTTTCTTGCCGCCCTAGTTTCCGTCATACCGGTGTTATGTTCCCGGATTTTGCGTTCCTTACGCGGTCGGGTGATTTATGGGACCCCCCTGACAGTTCGCTTTGAATAAAACTTGTCCAGCAAGGCCCAACCTTGGTTTTACCATTTGCCTCACCACCACCTATACCCTTCCCCCGGGTCGGCCAACCCGAGGGTCATCTTTATTTTAGCCCCCCCGGGCCAATGCTTGTCTAAGTGTTGGTCCAAACCGAGCGATGTCCGGCGCCCCCTGGGCAACCAGGGTCTATGCCAACCCGACGTCTTGCTCATCTGGTGTGCCCTGAGAACGAGATATGTGCAGCTCCTATCGGGATTTGTCGGCGCATCGGGCGGCTTTGCTGGTCTTGTTTTACCATTGTCGAAATGTCTTGTAAACCGGGATTTCGAGACTGATCGGGTCTTCCTGGGAGAAGGTCTATTCCTCCGTTGATCGCGAGAGCTTGTCATGGGCTAAGTTGGGACACCCCTGCAGGGTTTAAACTTTCGAGAGCCGTGCCCGCGGTTATGTGGCAGATGGGAATTTGTTAATGTCCGGTTGTAGATAACTTGACACCTGATTCGAATTAAAACGCATCAACCGCGTGTGTAGCCGTGATGGTCTCTTCTCGGTGGAGTCCGGGAAGTGAACACGGTTTTGGGTTATGATTGACGTAAGTAGGAGTTCAGGATCACCTCTTGATCATTGCTAGCTCCACGACCGTTCCTTTTGCTTCTCTTCTCGCTCTCATTTGCGTATGTTAGCCACCATATATGCTTAGTCGCTGCTGCAACCTCACCACTTTACCCCTTCCTTTCCCATTTGGCTTTGCTAGTCTTGATACCCATGGTAATGGGATTGCTGAGTCCTCGTGGCTCACAGATTACTACAACAACAGTTGTAGGTACAGGTTATGCGATGATCATGACGCGAGAGCGATGCTTGCTTGCGTTGAGTTCTTCTTCTGCTTCTTCGATCAGGGGATAGGTTCCAGGTCGGCAGCCTGGGCTAGCAGGGTGGATGTCGTTCAAGTTTCAGTTTGTGTTTCATCCGTAGTCGGATGTTGTTCTCATGTATTGTGATGTTGTATTCATGTGGCATTGTATGCCTTATGTATGTATCTCCATCTATTTATGTAATGTTGATGTAATGATATCCACCTTGCAAAAGCGTTCCAATATGCGGGTCTATCCTTGGTGGGACCTTCGAGTTCCTTTTGGATAGGGTCGCATATTGGGCGTGACAGCGCCCTGCCGCCACCGTCTACCATCCTAGATCTGCTTCCACGCCGCCGACAGCCATCACTACCGCAACACCATCAAATTCTCAGCAGATGCATACACGGCGCCGCACCAGAGGTGGTACTCTTTCATATCTGCTCAACTTATTTATCACAGCAAGAAAATAGATTGCCACTGCTTTACTCTGATTTCTTGTCCATCACTTACTTGCTAGTTGAAAGCAAACATTGGTTGCGAAGTTGCCTTTGTTCGGTTTGCACCTTCAAATCCGCCATGGCATGCTCAACACTATACTCTCAATGCTTATGGTTTTCCCCTTTTATATTCCACACTAGTTAAATCACAGTAGACTAAATTTCAAAATTGGGTCAGTTGATTTTTCAGATCTCGCTGGAGTTCGCCGGTGTGAAGGAAGGGGCTCGGGTGGGGATGGTGGTTGTGGAGGGCGGTGGTGGGGCCTCGCCGAATGAAGAAAACTCGACGCGGGTGGGGCGAGGGTGGGGGTGGGGGTGGGGGTGGCAGAGGGACACAGGCGGTGGGGTCCGATGGTCCGGCCGGCAACCCGTGCGGTGTTCTGTATGGGAAGAATCAGAGACAAGGAAGAAGAAGGGTTAGGAGACGTAGGATCTTCATCCAACCGCCTGAAATGGTCAACTGACCCAAATGACAAAAGTCATGCGACTTGCATGCATACATGGCTTTATATTCAGTACCATCATCGTACCTGCTTAGCACTGCTCCTGAATCCATCAAACTAAACAACGTGCCACTCACAATTCCAAACTTGTTGCTCAAGTACGAATCTGATATGATGCTGATATTACTAAAACAGATAACATTTAATTGGTCAGCTAATGTTCCTACTTTACTTTCGAAAGGCACGTGCACCACATATAGAGAGATAGCAGGGAGTTGCATTCTTAATGCGCTCTGGTTCATCATGTGTGGGCACTGCGCAATGAACATTTTATTATCCAAAATCTGCTTGCTCTTCTTTAGCATGTTCCTCTTCCACTCTTCTTTAATAAGTACTCTCTCCGTTCCTAAATACAAGTCTTTGTATAGATTCCACCATGGACTACATATGGAGCAAAATGAGTTAATCTACACCCTAAAATGTATCTGGATACATCTGTATGTGATCCATAGTGGAAATCTCTGAAGGAAATATGCCCTAGAGGCAATAATAAAGTTACTATTTATTTCCTCATATCATGATACATGTTTATTATTCATGCTTGAATTGTATTACCCGGAAACATGATACATGTGTGAATACATAGACAAACATAGTCACTAGTGTGCCTCTACTTGACTAGCTCATTAATCAAAGATGGTTATGTTTCCTAACCATAGACATGTGTTGTCATTTGATTAACGAGATCACATCATTAGAAGAATGATGTGATTGACTTGACCCATTCCGTTAGCCTAGCACTTGATCGTTTAGTATGTTGCTATTGCTTTCTTCATGACTTATACAAAGTTCCTACAACTATGAGATTATGCAACTCCCGTTTACCGGAGGAACACTTTGTGTGCTACCAAACGTCACAACGTAACTGGGTGATTATAAAGGAGCTCTACAGGTGTCTCTGGTGGTGTTTGTTGATTTGGCATAGATCGAGATTAGGATTTGTCACTTTGATTGTCGGGGATGTATCCCTGGGCCCTCTCGGTAATGCACATAACTATAAGCCTTGCAAGCAATGTGACTAATGAGTTAGTTGCAGGATGATGCATTACAGAACGAGTAAGGAGACTTGACGGTAATGAGATTAAACTAGGTATTGAGATACCGATGACCGAATCTCGGGCAAGTAACATACCGATGACAAAGGGAACAACATATGTTGTTATGCGGTTTGACCGATAAAGATATTCGAAGAATATGTGGGAGCCAATATGAACATCTAGGTTCCGCTATTGGTTATTGACTGGAGACGTGTCTCGGTCATGTATACATAGTTCTCGAACCCGTAGGGTCCACACGCTTAACGTTCGGTGACGATCGGTATTATGAGTTTATATGTTTTGATGTACCGAAGGTAGTTCAGAGTCCCGGATATGATCACGGACATGACGAGGAGTCTCGAAATGGTCGGGACGTAAAGATTGATATATTGGAAGCCTATGTTTGGACATCGGAAAGGTTCCGGATGAGTTCGGGCATTTACCGGAGTACCGGGAGGTTACCGAAACCCCCCGAGGAGTATATGGGCCTTATTGGGACTTAGTGGAATAGAGGAGAGGAAGGGAAAAGGTGGAGGGCGCGCCCTCCTAGACCAATCTGCATTGGGTGGGGGCCGGGCCCCCTCTTTCCTTCCCTCTCTCCTCCCCTTCCTTCTCTCCTACTCCTACTACATGGAAGGAGGAATCCTACTCCCGGTGGGAGTAGGACTCCCCATGGTGTGCCATAGTAGAGGGCCCGCCCTCCCCTCCTCCACTCCTATATATACGGGGGAGGGGGGGCCCCATAGACACACAAGTTGATCATTGATCTCTTAGCCATGTGCGGTGCCCCTCCACCAAAATCCACCTCGTTCATATCATCGTAGTGCTTAGGTGAAGCCCTGCGCCGGTAGCTTCATCATCATCGTCATCACGCCGTCGTGTTAACGAAGATCTTCCTCGACAATCTATTGGATCGTGAGTTCGTGGGACGTCACCGAGCCGAACGTGTGTAGATCGCGGAGGTGCCGTACCCTCGGTGCTAGGATCGGTCGATCGTGAAGACGTACGACTGCATCAACCGCGTTATCATAACGCTTCCGCTTATGGTCTTTGAGGGTACGTAGACAACACTCTCCCCTCTCGTTGCTATGCATCACCATGATTTGCGTGTGCGTAGGATTTTTTTTTGAAATTACTACATTCCCCAACACAACTGGCACTGGGCACTAGGTTAATAGGTTAGTCCCAAAAAAAGATATAAAATTGTATATAATTGCATATAAACATCAAAGATTGAAACTATGATTGCATGGAACAATAAAAAAATATAGATACGTTGGAGATGTATCAGGCCAACATCCTGGTGTTGTTGCTGCTGCTTTTGTGGCTCCTGCTACTACCATTGACCAGTACGACAACTACGACGGTGATTATGAGGACGAGGTTCCTCAAAATCAGAACTACGTGCAATCACCAGCTCCAGCGCCAGGTCGTCCACATGCATACAATCGCAATGGCAGCGCTGCACCGCCCCCTCAGGTACGAGATCATGACCATGTCCCTAAGCTGAAATTGAATATTCCTCCATTTGAGGATAAATACATTCTTGATGCATATCTTACTTGGGAGTTAGTAACTTAACAACAGTTTACATGCTTACAATATCCTGAGGATAGAGGTGTTGTTGCTGCTTCTGTTTGTGAATTCACTAGTTTTGCTTCTTTTGATGGTCTGAACATTGTACATTATATCATGATAATATCCTAACTACTTGGGCTACTTCAAAAACTGATATGCGTACTCGTTGGGTTTCACCATATTACGAACGTGAAGTACTTCAAATATTACACCATTTAAGGCAAGGAAACAAATTATGTAGAGACATATTATCGGTAATTACGAACTGGCATGATTAGTTGTGGTATTGTTGAGGATAATAAAACTATGTTTGGATGTTTTATGGGTGGTTTAAATAGAGAAATTCAAACCACCTTAGAGTATAGGATTATAACAATATCACTCGTTTATTGCATCTTGCTTGCAAAGCTGAACATCAAGTGCATGATTGACAGACGCGAACTAATTTTGCTGCAGGTCTGACCTTCATCATGGACACCGCGTACATCATCTACATCCACACGTCCTGCTGCAACAACGCCTAGTTCAGCCCGCCAACTCCAACCGATATACAAGAAAATAGGCACCACAACTACCCTCCGCCAAGAGCACACCTTCGGGTCCTGCACACAACTTTTCATCATACATGGCATCAAAAGGGCAAACGCGTGATGGTATATGTCGTCGTTGCAAGGATGAAGGTCATTATGCGAGCCAATGCCCATCGAAGCATGTGATGATCATTACTAAGAATGGTGGGTCTGAGTTCACGAGTGATTATGATGTCGAGTGAAAAGTCGCAAACGGTCCCAGCCTAGGTAAAGTGACAGCCGTGTGTACCATGCATCAGGAACATTTTTTAAATATTTGATTAGCATTTTTTTGATACATGATCAACATTTTTTTAAATTTATGTTTTTAATCACTTTCTACATTTTTGGTACATACTAGGAACATTTTTTTACATGTTCAACATTTTAAAATAGATAATTATCTTTTTAAAAGCATATATTTTACACATTTAATATATGTTTAACATTTTGAAATATATGACTAACATTTTCTTTATACACGATCAACATTTTTCAAAATTTATGGTTTTATATTCAAAAAATTTAATACACATTCTACATTTTTCGTGTACATCAGTAACATTATGTTGTACAGTTTAACATTTTTGAAAAAGATGATTAACGTTTTTTCAAATATCTGTGTTTGATGGTACTTTTTTCATACTCATCATATATTTAAGGTATACATCAGGAACATTTTTATACATATTTATCAATTTTGAAATATGTGATTACCATTGTTCTGATGCATGATCAACATCTTTTGAAATTTATATTTTTATGTAAAAAAATTTAATACACGTTCTACATTTTTGGTATACATCAGGAATATTTTTTTACATGTTTAACATTTTTGAAATCGATAGTTAACATTGTTTTAAAAACATATATTTTTAGATGTCTACTTTTTCCATACACATTATACTTTAATTTTTTCTTCAGGAACAATTTTTGTGTACATCTTTAACATTTTCCAAATAAGTTATTAACATTTTTAAAAACTTATATTTTATGTCTACTTTTTTTCATACCCATTGCACATTTTTTGTATATATCAGAATCATTTTCTCTATATGCATTTAACATTTGTCAAATGCATGATTAACAATTTTAAAAATCTCTCTATATATAAAGCTTATATTTTTAATATACTCCCTTGGTTCCTAAATACAAGTCTTTTTAGTTAGAGATTCCAATATATACTACATATGGTGCAAAACAAACTATGTCTATGTATATCCATATGTAGTCTATATTGAAACCTGTCAAAATACTTATATTTAGGAACGGGGGGAGTATTTGAAAGTATAAACAAAAGTGAAAAAAAGAAATAAAAAAATAAAAAATGGAGAATAGAGAATTTTTTATAAAACAAACGAGGAAGTGGCCTCCTGCGCCCCTGGGCCGGCCCAGTATGCGCTCGCTTCACTGTAGCTTCGTTGAGCCATATATATATATATGCAACCTGAGTAGAACAGGATAGGTTTACCGTCTGCGCCGCCGCCGCCGCCCCCCACCGGGCCACCCCCACAACCCCCCAACCCCCAGTTGAATCCTCCGGACGCCATGGCAGCCGTACCCTCCTCCTCGTCGTCGTCGACTCGCCCGAGTCTGCCTCAACTCCCCAATGGAGAAGGCGACGAGCCTCCAAACTGGGTTCTCCTCGACATCCTGGGCTACATCGCTGAATGCCCCAACGCAACCTTCGCCGAGAGCTCCACCAGCAGCGGCCATCGCATCCAAGTATCCTTCTACACCGCCCGCCCGCCTAACGTCTCCCACTTCTGTGTCCACTGCCCAGGTGTTAAACCATCAGAATATCTTATGGCTCCCAAGGTCATCAGCGCAGAGGCCAATCTCATCCTCTTCTGCCTTTCTGTGACCCCCTACGCCTGATTCAATCCGCGTTACCGCGACTACTTCCTCTACAGGGCGCACCCACGGAACCCATCACTGGACCTTCTTCCGCATCCGTACCCCAACTCCTTCGGCGACCAGGAGGTCGCCCTTCTGAGCTTCGACGGCGACGGCGACGAGTGCGCCGTCGCTGCTCTCACAAGCAGGTGCGACACCGTGGCTCTCGAGGAGGATGACACGCTCAACGAGACGGAGTTCGATCTCCATCTGTACCGCTCCTCCAAAGCTCAGGAGGGGTGGACCTCCAAGGTGCTGTCGGTGGCACAGCCACGGAGGGACATTCTGTGCCCTGTGGATCGAGGCCTGTATCATGAGACCACGAAGGTGATCGTCCTAGGGCGTGGCAGCCTAGCCATGGTAGGCTGGGTTGACCTCGTGGCATCCTCGTCTGCAATGTGCTCCAGGAGAATCCCGTTCTCCATGACATACTGTTGCCGCCACCGGCGAGGGGTAACTGGGCACTCTACCACAAATGCCGCCCGTACATCATTCGGGACGTCACCGTCAGCTTGCTCAAAGATTCCATCAAGTACATTGAGATGGAAGTTTGCCCACCGGTTGTTGACCCTGGCGACCCTCCTGCGTCCTATGCTAACTGGTTTCGTCAAAAGCCTCGTGAATGGCAGTGCAGAACGCCTTGTGTAGGCTGGAGAGCCACCACATGGATCCTATCGATCTCAAATGTTACATCTGCAAAGTGGAACATTAACTGCACCTTTGATATTGCTGATGTCACTGTCGACCCAATGCATTCTGAGCTGCTGCCTAAGCCGAGCAGCATCAACGACAATCCCAGTGAAGCATCATTGCAGTGCCTCGTCATTGGTTTTCCCACCATGAGCATGGATGAGGATGTTGTCTACATGCTGTCTAAGGCCTGCCCCATGGGTTCGATGGAAGTTGTGATTGCTATTGACATGAAGAAGAAGAAGGTGCAAGGAGTTGCGAAGCTTGTTACCGGAAAAGACTTCACTTATACGCGTAACTGCACCAGCGAAGTCTCCAAATATCTTAGTGAAGACAAGGTAATTATTCTGTTCTAGACCTGCTTCATTTCCATGTGACTACCTGTATGAATGGTTTGCTTATCCTATATGTTGAGTTGGTGAAATGAAACCCTACACTTATGGGTTCTTGACAAACCTGTTTGTGCTACTTGCTTAGCAGTCTGATGCCATCATTTTTCCAACTAAGTGAAATGTTAAGATAGTGGAGTTCATCAGGACTGAAAATCTAGGCACTTGTAAAGGATGCCCAATTTTTAAAGAACTGTGAACCAATAGTGCCTTATCATATTACTCAATTGGCAATTGCTTAGGATGGTCCAAATGACTTGCTAATCGTGGATAGACATTCAAGGTTGTGTTCCCCTTTTGTTCTTGTTAGATCATAACTTTAGTTGTTAGTGGACTTAATTCTGGTGTGTTTAGCTTGATTACGACGATGGTGTGCAATGAGATGGTAGTTTGAACCGCTGTTCTATTCCAAATCAAGCTGCATGAGGTGTATATATCAGCTGATATAACAATTCTTGGGGCTCCAGGCTGTAGTAAGCAAAAAACAAATACTCCCTCTGCTCTAAATTAGTTGTCACTCAAACGGATGTATCTAGCACTGAAATATGTCTAGATACATCCGTTTCAGCGACAACTAATATGGATCAGAGGTACTCCATCTGTACACAATTATACAAAACGTCTTGTGATTGTTTACAATGGGAGTAGTAAATTATGTTCAACTGATTTTGTGTTCCCTTTCATTGTAAAGCAACCGTTTCTAACAGACCAGCAGAGCTGGTGTACAGATGCATTTAGAGAACTTTCAGATTTCTTTAATGGTACTAAATGTGGGGTGTCATAAGAAGGATCTGAACAGCACGTGTCGAATGGTCGTGAAAAAGTCTGCATAATCATTATAGCGGTGAGGATAGGCATTTAGGTGTAACGCTCTCTCTTCGTGGAAAGGCAGTATTAGAAAAGAATGAAAACAAGCACCATAGTTGTTGCGTTAGCACATTACAAAGTTTTTTACTTACCAAAGATTAAACTTTGCAATGCTATATGTAATTTTTTTTGCTAATGTTATGTATTTAAAAAAAAACTCACTAAAGCAATCTAATAATAGTCGCAGCACTAATCAATTTCCAGGACTCATCGATTTCCCGGACAAATAAAAAAGAACGCATGTAGGAATACTGTATGATAAAAACATACCTTCAAAAGTATTTGTCCTGTAGTTTCTTTTTCGCTTTGTGGAACCATGATTACTGCCAGTTCTTGTTTTCTGTTCTCTACATCCAATGGACAACATCTGTGTTCATCTTTTTTTTTTTGAATTTTCACGGGGGGGGGGGGGGGGGGGGAGTTTTCCCCACCTGAATTGTATTAATTTTGCCTATAAAGCTTTGCAGCCTTTTTGCAAGATAGGTTCAAGTGAACCAGAGGTACAGGAGGGCACAGGGGGAAGAGATAAAGAAAAAGACACACACTAACAACACACTTAGCAGGTGAGAACAAGGAAGGTCAACAAAACACAACAAAGAGCACCACCGGCATAATCGAACGGCATCGGCTAGCCGAGACCAACCCACGGCACTGCACCGTCGACGCAATCGAAAGGCTCCATGCAACCGAGACTGCACAACGCCGCGACACCACCTGTGTCATGGGGCACATTCGAAGGGTCACGCTAGGCCGAGATGACGCCACAGCTCCTGTGTGCCACCGGAGTAGTCGAGGGGCGTCCCCTAGCAGACCAAACGACGACACTGCACCGTCGACGCAATCGAAAGACACCACGCATCCGAGACTGCACAACGCCGCGACACCACCTGTGTCGGGGGTACATTCGAAAGGGCACGCGAGGCCGAGACGACGCCACAGCACCTCTGTGCCACCGGCGTAGTCGCAGGGCACCGCCTAGCAGAGACACACCAAGAAGCACTCGAGCACGAACACCGCCAAAGAAGAGCACAAAACCAATAGTTGTTTTTACAAATCAACTATTAGAGAATATCCGAAAGTGTATTCTTGATCGAAAAGAAAGTGTATCTTGTAGTTTTTTTTTGTCAAATCAATAGTTGTTTTATTTTGTACAGGCACAAGTTAAGCTTGATGAGCAGACATAAAGGTGGTCGAGGTGGGAGGGCTATTGAATGGATGAGATCCAGTGCCTTGCCCACAGCAAGGCACGTCGTAACTGGCGGCCAGCCAACCGTTGGATCAGGGGTGAGCAGCTCAGATCGAATACTGTAGCGCAAAGCACTGTTGACGTGGTACTGTAGCATAGATCACTATAGGTGGGGTACTGTAGATCGAACACTGTAGAACTGCCACTGTTCATGTAGATCTGGCCGTTGATTTTGGATTGGACGATTGTGTTCTATCGCTGCTGCACAATCTTGGGTATATGTCTGCTTAATGTAATGAACTCTTGTGGTACTTGTCTATTGTAATGAACTCTTAGAGCAACTCCAATGGACCGACCCAAATAGACGGCGTTTTTGTCCGCTTTTTGTCCGTTTGGTTGGCTGCCCGCCCGTTGTCCGTCCTCTTTTATTTTTGGTCGGCAGTGCGCTCAACGGGCCGATCATTTCATGACCGCGCGCGCTTTAGATCATGCCAGCGGTCATGCCGTCGCCTTGGTTTTGGCGCTCCAACGTGCGGGAAAGGTTCGCGCGCGCCGCGGCCAGCGCTCGTTATAAGAAGGCGCTCCATCTTTTGCCTGTAGACGGACCCCCTTTTGCCTGTAGAGCTTCCCCTCTTGATCAGCGTCTGTGCGGTATCTTGAAGCCGGCGGCTTGTAGCATCGCCACCACACCCAGGCGATCAGCGGCCGCCGATCAACCGGACGTCGCGGTCGCGATCTCGCCTTGCGCTTGGACCGAGCCATGCCCGGCGTTGTCGTTGTTCGTTCGGCCGGGCCGTGTGTAACCACCGTCTCGAGGATGTAGTAGTGATTTCATACAATCGCATTATTAATTCAGAGAAAAACGATCAGCCAAAAGATCATGTTAATCGCAAATAGACAATCAAGTTGGATTTCTGCATGTCTGCATGTCCATCGATGACTTGCTCCGCCGGCCTCTTCATGGCTGATTCGAATGCTCCATGGCGCTGGCTCTGCATGTTGCTGCGCTGTTGCCGCCACCACGATCGACGCCTTGTCCTCTGAATGGATGCGAAAGGGATGTGAGGCCACCGCCTCTGTTAGGAAAAGCAGGGATTAATAGGATTAATTAAATCATAACAAATCACATGACAATGTGAACTGATTATTGACTCTAGCGTAAGTGGGAGACTGATGGAAATATTCCCTAAAGGCAATAACAAAGTTGTTATTATTATATTTTCTTATTCATGATAAATGTTTATTATTCATGCTAGAATTATATTAATTGGAAACTTAAACACATGTGTGAATATATAAACAAATATCGTGTCCCTAGTGAGCCTCTACTAGACTAGCTCGTTGATCAAAAGATGGTTAAAGTTTCCTAACCATAGACATGTGTTGTCGCTTTATAACGGGATCACATCATTAGGAGAATGATGTGATGGACAAGACCCAGCCGTTAGCATAGCATATGATCGTTCAGTTTATTGCTACTGCTTTCTTAATGTCAAATACATGTTTCTAGTACCATGAGATCATGCAACTCCCGGACTCAGGAGGAATACCTTGTGTGCTATCAAACGTCACAATGTAACTGGGTTATCATAAAGATGCTCTACAGGTATCTCTGAAGGTGTTTGTTGAGTTGGCATGGATCGAGATTGGGATTTGTCACTCCGTGTATCGAAGGGGTATCTCTGGGCCCTCTAGGTAATACAGCATCACAAGAAGCATGCAAGAAAAGTGACTAAGGAGTTAGTTACGAGAGGATGTATTACGAAACAAGTAAAGAGACTTGCCAGTAACGAGATTGAACTAGGTATAAAGATACCGACGATCGAATCTCAGGCAAGTAACATACCGACAGACAAAGAGAATTATGTATGTTGTCATAAAGGTTCAGCCGATAAACGATCTTTGTGGAATATGTAGGAATCAATATGGGCATCCAGGTCCTGCTATTGGTTATTGACCGAAGAGGTGTCTCGGTCATGACTACATAATTCCCGAACCCGCAGGGTTGCACGCTTAACGTTCGTTGATGCTAGAGTAGTATTGGGATATTTGATGAGTGGTAACCAAATGTTGTTCAGAGTCCCGGATGAGATCCGGGACATCATGAGGAGTCTCAGAATCGAGAGGTAAATATTTATATATGGGAAGTCATATTTTGGGTTTCGATAAAAGGTGCAGTTTTTTCGATATTGTACCGAGAAGCTTCTATAAGGTTCCGGAGGATTCCGGAGGGGTCCGGAAGTCCACAAGTGGGTCCACCACAACCCAAGGGCTAGCATGGGCTCCGGGGAGGCACCCTGGCCTTATTGGGCTAGGCGCACCAAGTCCCCAAAAGCCCATGTGGCTAGGGAAGGCAAAAGAGGAAGGAGTCCTAGTAGGAATAGGATTGGATTTGGAGCCCAAGTCCTCTCCCCCTTAGCTGCGCCCTAGGGCTTGGAGGGGCTGTTTCCCATGCCCCTCCACCTATATATAGAGGGGAGGGGTGCCCCAAGAGTACACACCAAGCCCTTGGCGCCCCTCTCTCTCCCGTTACTCCGTAGTTCCTCCGCCTCATCCCGGTGACGCTTAGCGAAGCGTTATTGGTGCTCCACCACCACCATCACCACCACGACGTCATGTTGGCTGTGATACCATCTACTTCTCCTCTCCCGCTTTCTGGATCAAGAAGGAGGAGACATCATCGAGCCGCATGTGTGCTAAACTCGGAGTTGTCGTTCGTTCGGCACTAGATCGGTTGGATCGTGATCGGATCGCGAAGAGTACGACTACATCAATCATGTGATAAACGCTTCCACTTAGCGATTGAAGGAAATATGCCCTGGAGGCAATAATAAAGTTTTTATTTATATTTTCTTATGTCGTGATAAATGTTTATTATTCATGCCAGAATTGTATTAACCAGAAACTTAGTACATGTGTGAATACATAGACAAACAGAGTGTCCCTAGTATGCCTCTACTTGACTAGCTCGTTAATCAAAGATGGTTAAGTTTCCTAACCATAGACATGGGTTGTCATTTGATGAATGGGATCACATCATTAGAGAATGTTGTGATGGAC
The DNA here is from genome assembly GCF_018294505.1 of Triticum aestivum. Lineage (NCBI taxonomy): Eukaryota > Viridiplantae > Streptophyta > Magnoliopsida > Poales > Poaceae > Triticum > Triticum aestivum. Next base: position 236,560,744 of record NC_057810.1, read on the forward strand.
AAGACCCATCCGTCAGCTTAGCACTATGATCATTTAGTTTTATTGCTAATGCTTTCATCATGACTTATACATGTTCCTCTAACTATGAGATTATGCAACTCCCAAATACTGGAGGAACACCTTGTGTGCTATCAAACATCACAACGTAACTGGAGGATTATAAAGATGCTCTACATGTGTCCCCGATGGTGCTTGTTGAGTTGGCATAGATCGAGATTAGGATTTGTCCCTCCGTGTATCGGAGAGGTATCTCTGGGCCCTCTCGGTAATGATCGTCACTATAAGCCTTGCAAGCAATGTGACTATTGAGTTAGTTACGAGATGATGCATTACGAAACGAGTAAAGACTTTCCGGTAACGAGATTGAACTAGGTATGATGATACCGACGATCGAATCGGGAAAGTAACATACCGATGATAAAGGGAATAACGTATGTTGTTTTGCGGTTTGACCGATAAAGATCTTTGTAGAATATGTAGGAGCGAATATGTGCATCCAGGTTCCGCTATTGGTTATTGACTGGAGATGTGTCTCGGTCATGTCTACATAGTTCTCGAACCCGTAAGGTCCGCACGCTTAACGTTCGATGATGATTTGTATTATGAGTTATGTGATTTGATGTACCGAAGTTTGTTCGGAGTCCCGGATGAGATCTTGTGACATGACGAGGAGTCTCGAAATGGTCGAGGCATAAAGATTGATATAGTGGAAGGTTATATTCGGACACCAGAATGGTTCCGAAGTGTTTCGGGTATTTTCCGGAGTACCGGGAGGTTACCGGAACCCCACGGGGGGTTAATGGGCCTTCATGGGCCCTAGTGGAAGATAGGAGGCAGCATCCAGGTGGAGGCGCGCCCCCCCCAAGCCCAAACCAAATTGGACTAGGGTTGGGGGGCGGCCCCCCTTTCCTTCTCTCCTTCTCCTCTTTCCCCCTTCTTCTTGTGGGAATAGGAAAGGGGGGGGGGGTCGAATCCTACTTGGACCGGGAGTCCAAGTAGGACTCCCCCCTTGGCGCGCCACACCAATGGCCGGCCTCCTCTCCTCCCCCTCCCCTTTATACGTGGGAGGGGGGGCACCCCAAAGTCACACCAAAGTTTCTCTTAGCCGTGTGCGGTGCCCCCCTCCACAGTTACACACCCCGGTCATATCTCCGTAGTGCTTAGGCGAAGCCCTGCGCCGTTAACTTCATCATCACTGTCACCATGCCGTCGTGCTGATGGAACTCTCCCTCGGCCTCAACTTGATCAAGAGTTCGAGGGATGTCACCAAGCAGAACGTGTGCTGATCGCGGAGGTGCCGTACTTTCGGTACTTGGATCGGTTGGATCGCGAAGACGTTCAACTACATGAACCGCGTTACTAAACGCTTCCGCTTTTGGTCTAGGAGGGTACGTGGACACACTCTCCCCGCTCGTTGCTATGCTTCTCCTAGATAGATCTTGCGCGATCGTAGGAATTTTTTTGAAATACTACGTTCCCCAACAGTGGCATCTGAGCCAGGTCTATGCGTAGATGTTATATGCACGAGTAGAACACGATGAGTTATGGGCGATAATTGTGATAGTGCTTACCAGCAACGTCTTACTTTGATTCGGCGGTATTGTTGGATGAAGCGGCCCGGACCGACATTACATCACCACGTTCATGAGACTGGTTCTACCGACGTGCTTTGCACACAGGTGGCTGGCGGGTGTCTGTTCCTCCAACTTTAGTTGAATCGAGTTTGACTATGCCTGGTCCTTGTTGATGGTTAAAACAACACACTTGAAGAAAAATCGTTGTGGTTTTGATGCGTAGGTAAGAACAGTTCTTGCTAGAAGCTCGTAGCAGCCACGTAAAACTTGCAACAACAAAGTAGAGGACGTCTAACTTGTTTTTGCAGAGCATGTGATATGGTCAAGACGTGATGAGATATAAATTGTTGTATGAGATGATCATGTTTTGTTAAAGTTATCGGCAACTGGCAGGAGCCTTATGGTTGTCTCTTTATTGCATAAGATGCAAGCGCCATATAATTGCTTTACTTTATCACTATGCGATAGAAATAGTTGCAAAAGCAATAGTTGGCCAGACGACCATGTGACGACACGTTGATAAAGATCAAGATGATGGAGATCATGGTGTCATGCCAATAACGATAGAGATCATGACGGTACTTTGCAGATGGAGATCAAAGGCACAAGATGATGATGGCCATATCATGTCACATATTTTGATTGCATGTGATGTTTATCTTTTATGCATCTTATTTTGCTTAGTATGACGGTAGCATTAGGAGATGATCCCTTACTAAAATTTCAAGGTATAATTGTTCTCCCTAAGTATGCACCGTTGCGACAGTTCTTCGTACTGAGACACCACGTGATGATCGGGTGTGATAAGCTCTACGTTCACATACAATGGGTGCAAGCCAGTTTTACACATGCAGAATACTCGGGTTAAACTTGACGAGGCTAGCATATGCAGATATGGCCTCGGAACACTGAGACCGAAAGGTCGAACGTGAATCATATAGTAGATATGATCAACATAGTGATGTTCATCATTGAAAGCTACTCCATCTCACGTGATGATCGGACATGGTTTAGTTGATTTGGATCACGTGGTCATTTAGATGACTCGAGGGAAGTCTATCTAAGTGGGAATTCTTAAGTAATATGATTAATTGAAATTAAATTTATCATGAACTTAGTCCTAATAGTATTTGCATATCTATGTTGTAGATCAATTGCTCGCGTATAGCTTCCTCGTTTTATTTATGATATGTTCCTAGAGAAAACTAAGTTGAAAGTTGATAGTAGCAATGATGCGGACTAGGTCCGTGACCTGAGGATTATCCTCATTGCTGCACAGAAGAATTATGTCCTTGATGCACCGCTAGGTGACAGAACTATTGCAGGAGCAGATGCAGACATTATGAATGTTTGACAAGCTCAGTATGATGACTACTTGATAGTTTAGTGCACCATGCTTTACAGCTTAGAACCGGGACTTCAAAAATGTTTTGAACGCCAAGGAGCATATGAGATGTTCCAAGAGCTGAAAATGATATTTCAGACTAATGCCCACGTTAAGAGGTATGAGACCTCTGACAAGTACTTTGCCTACAAGATGGAATAAAATAGCTCAGCTAGTGAGCATGTGCTTAGAATGTCTGGGTACTACAATCGCTTGAATCAAGTGGGAGTTAATCTTCCAGATAAGATAGTAATTGACAGAGTTCTGTAGTCACTATCACCAAGTTACTAGAACTTCGTGATGAACTATAATTTGCAAGGGATGGCGAAAATGATTCCTGAGCTCTTCGCGATGCTGAAATCAGCAAAGGTAGAAATCAAGAAAAAAAATCAAGTCTTGATGGTTGACAAGACCACTTGTTTCAAGTAAAAGGGCAAGGGAAAGAAAGGGAACTTCAAGAAGAATGGCAAGCAAGTTGCCACTCCCATGAAGAAGCCCAAAGCTAGACCCAAGCCTGAAACTGAGTGCTTCTACTGCAAAGAAAATGGTCACTGGAAGCAGAACTGCCCCAAATACTTGGCGGATAAGAAGGATGGCAAAGTGAACAAAAGTATATATGATGTACATGTTATTGATGTGTACTTTACTAGTGTTCATAGTAGCCCCTAGGTATTTGATACTGGTTCAATTGCTATGATTAGTAACTTGAAACGGGAGTTACAAAATGAACAGAGACTAGTTGAGGGCAAGGTGACAATGTGTGTTGGAAGTGATTCCAAGGTTGATAAGATCACCATCGCACACTCCTTTACCTTCGGGATTAGTGTCGAACCTAAAATAAATGTTATTTGGTGTTTGCGTTGTGCATAATATGATTGGATCATGTTTACTGCAATACAGTTATTCATTGAAGTCAAAGAATAATTGTTATTATGTTTACATGAATAAAACCTTCTGTGGTCATACACCCAAGGTGAATGGTTTATTGAATCTCAATCGTAGTGATACACATATTCATAATATTGATGCCAAAAGACGCAAAGTTGATAATTATAGTGCAACATATTTGTGGCACTGCCGTTTATGTCATATTGGTGTAAAGCGCATGAAGAAACACCACGCTGATGGGCTTTTGGAATCACTTTATTATGAATCACTTGATGCTTGCGAACCATGCCTCATGGGCAAGATAACTAAGACTCTGTTCTCAGGAACAATGGAGCGAGCCAATGGCTTATTGCAAATAATACATACCGATGTGTGCGGTCCAATGAGTGTTGTGGCTCGCGGCGGGTATCGTTATTTTCTGACCTTCACAGATGATTTGAGCAGATATAAGTATATCTACTTAATGAAACTTGACGCGGGTGGGGCGAGGGTGGGGGTGGGGGTGGCAGAGGGACACAGGCGGTGGGGTCCGGTGGTCCGGCCGGCGGCCCGTGCGGTGTTCTGTATGGGAAGAATCAGAGACAAGGAAGAAGAAGGGTTAGGAGACGTAGGATCTTCATCCAACCGCCTGAAATGGTCAACTGACCCAAATGACAAAAGTCACGCGACTTGCATGCATACATGGCTTTATATTCAGTACCATCATCGTACCTGCTTAGCACTGCTCCTGAATCCATCAAACTAAACAACGTGCCACTCACAATTCCAAACTTGTTGCTCAAGTACGAATCTGATATGATGCTGATATTACTAAAACAGATAACATTTAATTGGTCAGCTAATGTTCCTACTTTACTTTCGAAAGGCACGTGCACCACATATAGAGAGATAGCAGGGAGTTGCATTCTTAATGCGCTCTGGTTCATCATGTGTGGGCACTGCGCAATGAACATTTTATTATCCAAAATCTGCTTGCTCTTCTTTAGCATGTTCCTCTTCCACTCTTCTTTAATAAGTACTCTCTCCGTTCCTAAATACAAGTCTTTGTATAGATTCCACCATGGACTACATATGGAGCAAAATGAGTTAATCTACACCCTAAAATGTATCTGGATACATCTGTATGTGATCCATAGTGGAAATCTCTGAAGGAAATATGCCCTAGAGGCAATAATAAAGTTACTATTTATTTCCTCATATCATGATACATGTTTATTATTCATGCTTGAATTGTATTACCCGGAAACATGATACATGTGTGAATACATAGACAAACATAGTCACTAGTGTGCCTCTACTTGACTAGCTCATTAATCAAAGATGGTTATGTTTCCTAACCATAGACATGTGTTGTCATTTGATTAACGAGATCACATCATTAGAAGAATGATGTGATTGACTTGACCCATTCCGTTAGCCTAGCACTTGATCGTTTAGTATGTTGCTATTGCTTTCTTCATGACTTATACAAAGTTCCTACAACTATGAGATTATGCAACTCCCGTTTACCGGAGGAACACTTTGTGTGCTACCAAACGTCACAACGTAACTGGGTGATTATAAAGGAGCTCTACAGGTGTCTCCAATGGTACATGTTGAGTTGGCGTATTTCGAGATTAGGTTTTGTCACTCCAATTGTCGGAGAGGTATCTCTGGGCCCTCTCAGTAATGCACATCACTATAAGCCTTGCAAGCAATGTGGCCAATGAGTTGGTTATGGAATGATGCATTACGTAACGAGTAAAGAGACTTGCCGGTAACGAGATTGAACTAGGTATTGGATACCGATGATCGAATCTCGGGCAAGTAACATGCCGATGACAAAGGGAACAACATATGTTGTTATGCGGTTTGACCGATAAAGATCTTCGTAGAATATGTAGGAGCCAATATGAGCATCCAGGTTCCGCTATTGGTTATTGACCGGAAACAGTTCTAGGTCATGTCTACATAGTTCTCGAACCCGTAGGGTCCGCACGCTTAACGTTACGATGACAGTTTTATTATGAGTTTATAAGTTTTGATGTACCGAAGGTTGTTCGGAGTCCCGGATGTGATCACGGACATGACGAGGAGTCTCGAAATGGTCGAGACATAAATATTGATATATTGGACGACTATATTCGGACACCAGAAGTGTTTCGGGTGATTTCGGAGAAAACCGGAGTGCCGGAGGGGTTACCGGAACCCCCCGGGGAAGTATTGGGCCTTAGTGGGCCTGAGGGGATAGAGAGGGCAACAACACAGGAGGTGGCGCACCCCCTCCCATGGGGAGTCCGAATTGGACTAGGGGAGGGGGGCGCGGCCCCTCTTTCCCTCTTCCTCTCCCTCTCTTTCCTTCCCCCTTCCTCCTTCCTAGTTGGACTAGGAAAAGGGAGTCCTACTCCCACTAGGAGGAGGACTCCCCCCTCCTTGGCGCGCCCCCTAGGGCCGGCCGGCCTCCCCCCTTGCTCCTTTATATACGGGGACAGGGGGCACCTCTAGACACACAAGTTGATCTTCGTGATCGTTCCTTAGCCGTGTGCGGTGCCCCCCTCCACCATATTCCACCTCGGTTATATCGTTGCGGTGCTTAGGCGAAGCCCTACGTCGGTAGAACATCATCATCGTCACCACGTCGTCGTGCTGACAAAACTCATCCCCGACACCCTGTTGGATTGGAGTCCGGGGATCGTCATCAAGCTGAACGTGTGCTGAACTCGGAGGTGTCGTACGTTCGGTACTCGGATCGGTCGGATCGTAAAGATGTACGACTACATCAACCGCGTTGTCATAACGCTTCCGCTTTCGGTCTACGAGGATACGTAGATAACACTCTCCCCTCTCGTTGCTATGTATCACCATGATCTTGCGTGTGCGTAGGAATTTTTTTGAAATTACTATGTTCCCCAACAATCTCTACTAAGACTTATGTTTTGGAACGGAGGGAGTATGATAGTAGTACAGTATGTTCCTTGTAGTGAAGATGAGCAGGGACATTTGCAGTGTAGAGGTCTATACGGTCGGTTGTGATGGACATTTTGAACTCTTCGGGCCTCTTTGATTCGTAGGATTTTGTAAACATGGGAGTAGGATTTGTAGTGGCCTGCCCACTTGAATCCTATAAGAATAGCAAGGAAATGCGGGGAGCTATGTCATCTTTGAGAGTTAAACTGATATTAATAGTACCGCACCTTCAGTTGAAGAGAGCTGGTATCCGAAGCCTTTCTAGCCGTACCAACAATACTAGCACATATCTTCCAACAAGTTCCACTTTGCTGATTTTACTCTGATGCTTAAGGTTTTCCCGTTATATCTACACTATGATCTGTGTAGCTGCTTTGTGTCGCACTAGCAGCAGTCCACTCTTGAAGCTAAACAAATGACTTGCAAAATTGGCACCAAGGCATTGAGTGCCATTCTGGATGCAATGAAACTCATACGCTCCCCAGCTATTGACTCTTGTTCAGAATATGATCCTAATGACTCTTGTTCAAAATTTCCACATATAGAGAGATAGCATGGAATTGCATTTCTTTGGGCGCTGTGATTCATCATGAGTGGGCAACCAACATTGTATGCAATGAAGCGAAACCTCAAGAATATGCTTCCTCTTCTGTTCTTTAACATGTTCCTGTTTTGTTATTTTGTATTTAGTACGTATAATATGTTCCTTGTTAGGAAGGGGAGCAGGGACATATGCAGTCAACAGCTGATAGAGCTGGCATGTACGTGATCGATAGGCTTTCAATTACTAGCGGCAATACAACACCGTATTTTCAAGCCAGTTCCACTTTCCCAATTTATATATCGTGGTTATGGTGTACCCCTTTTATGTACACTATGATCTGCCTAGTTGTTGTGTCCTCTTGTTATCATGGTTTGGCAATAAACTCTCTATACAGTATATTATGAACCTATCATCTTCCAACTATCCTTACTTCTGGAGCCTATTTTTTGTGTACTTGTGCCAGATTATATTAATGCACGCACCATATTACAGCACACATGAGCTCTCTCATCAGAATCCAGTGATAGCACACAAGTGTTTACAGGGGCGCCCCTATATTAGAATATCCTCGACATTACAAAGATAATCTCACAACTATTTATGTTTTCATGGTTCTTAGATATTATACATAATTACATTGAATATCAGAATCCGCGCATCAGAAGAATATTGTGGAACACTGCAACGACTTACAAAATTTGCACCAAGGCATTGAGTGCCATTCTGGATGCAATGAAACTCATACGCTCCCCACCTTTAGATTCTTGTTCAGAATATGATCCTAATGACTATTCTAATCTCAAGGAGTCAAAGGCAGATGGCCTGTCATGTTCACCCATCAAGGTGCCTGTTCTAATTTGGCAAGGTTTTATTGATTGCGCGTATCTTGCATATGTTGTCTTGCATTTCTTCTAATTTGTTGCATCGCCATCTGCTTAGTTTACTCATCATATATGTTGAGATGCCACGCCCATCCATTTTCAATACATATTCCATTTGTCATCATACCATGTTTTTTCACTCAAATTTTGTTCCTGTGCATCGGACATCAAAAAGGAAGAGGTGATTGCTGAACCTGAAGGAGCACCAGCAAAGTCCTTGAAATATGTGGTTGTGCCGGAGAAATCAAACAACACCCCAGTTATATTGGCTGTACAACCAGTGACACAAAACATAGGACCGACTCCAGCAGACTGTACCCATACTTCACTGGCCACACCACTAGCCCCACCACACAGGACCTGCACTCCAGCAAAAGGTATGCCGATTTTAGTTGCCATAGCACCAGCCGTACCACAGAAAAATCCCACTCCAACAGAAAGTACAACAAGTCCACCGACCGAAGACCTATCCCAACTGCAGAGACAGCCAATTCCTGCAGATTGGAACCCCATTCCAGTTATTCCCAATTTAAAATACAATGCTTTCAATGTTGTTAGGGACTACGTGCATATATTCCCATCATGGGAAGATTATAGTGAAGACAAACACCATTTTCACATCTTCCTATCCCACTTACGTGTAAGTGTTATTATTCATGGTGATTATTTTCCCGTTTTCTGCTGATTGAACACATCAATGATTTACATTAGATTGTTGTAAGTAGGCGAGGGTCAATGTGGATAGTCATGACGAGCAAAGCTTGCTTGCGCTTTTCAAGGAAGCATTGCAGCAGTATCGGTGTTACCTAAGGAAATCACACTTTGATGGCAAGTCTATAAATGAATTTCCGATGAAGTCTCCTGTGCTAAATTTAGAAGACATTGAAGAGAAAAACCTTGTTATGCACTGGTCTCGTTCCGAGGATGAGGTATTGTCTATGATATCGCATGAAAATTTGAACTTCTACTTTTCCACATGTGCCTTACGGATCTTTTTTGCAAGAAATCTGCTTGAAAAAGAATTCCGGTTTCAAAAAAATGACAGGATATCGCAAATATGCTGCCAGCTGCTTTGCTCTTGTTAGTACCTGTTGTCCTATATCATTGTACTTGTATACATACCTGGTTCATTATGTGACAATAGTATGCATGATAGCTTGCTTATCAATTGTTCGCTCCAAATTATCTGATCTGTATGAATGGTTACATTAGTGTAGAATATATCCAATGCCAATGAATTTTTTTAGCTCTGCATTATTCTTCTAAGTACCTGCTGTCCTTTTTCAGTGTACTTATATTGGCAGGTAGTTGTTCATGTACCATCACTCTGCAGCTTATTTTCCTTTGCCCTCCATTTTCTACACATCAGATCCATATTTACTCTTACCATAAGGTTGGATAATGTTGGGGAACATAGTAATTTCAAAAAAATTCCTACGCACACACAAGATCATGGTGATTGTATAGCAACAAGAGGGGAGAGTGTTCGTCCACGTACCCTCGTAGACCGTAAGCGGAAGCGTTAGCACAACGCGGTTGATGTAGTCGTACGTCTTCACGATCCGACCGATCCAAGCACCGAACGTACGGAGCCTCCGAGTTCAGCACACGTTTAGCTCGATGACGATCTCCGGCCTCCGATCCAGCAAAGCCCCGGAGATGAGTTCCGTCAGCACGACGGCGTGGTGACGATGATGATGTTCTACGGGCGCAAGGCTTCGCCTAAACTCCGCGACGATATGACCGAGGTGGAATATGGTGGAGGGGGGCACCGCACACGGCTAAGGAACGATCCGTAGATCAACTTGTGTGTCTATGGGGTGCCCCCCGCCCCCGTATATAAAGGAGCCAGGGGGGAGGAGGCGGCCGGCCAAGGAGGGCGCGCCAAGGGAGGAGTCCTACTCCCACCGGGAGTAGGACTCCCTTCTTTCCAAGTAGGAGTAGGAGAAGGGGGGAAAGAGGAGGAAGAGAGGAAGGAAAGGGGGGGCGCCGCCCCCCTTCCCTTGTCCTATTCGGACTAGGAAGGGGAGGGGCGCGCGGCCCCCTCCTGGCTCCTTCCCTCTTCTCCCTCGAGGCCCATGTAGGCCCAATAACCCCCCGGGGGGTTCCGATAACCTCCCGGTACTCCGGTAAAATGCCAATTTCACCCGGAACGATTCCGATGTCCAAATATAGGCTTCCAATATATCGATCTTTATGTCTCGACCATTTCGAGACTCCTCATCATGTCCGTGATCACATCCGGGACTCCGAACAAACTTCGGTACATCAAAACTTATAAACTCATAATAAAACTGTCATCGTAACGTTAAGCGTGCGGACCCTACGGGTTCGAGAACTATGTAGACATGACCTAGAACCATTCTCGGTCAATAACCAATAGCGGGACCTAGATGCCCATATTGGTTCCTACATATTCTACGAAGATCTTTATCGGTCAAACCGCATAACAACATACATTGTTCCCTTTGTCATCGGTATGTTACTTGCCCGAGATTTGATCGTCGGTATCCAATACCTAGTTCAATCTCGTTACCGGCAAGTTTCTTTACTCGTTACATAATACATCATTCCGTAACTAACTCATTAGCTACATTGCTTGCAAGGCTTATAGTGATGTGCATTACCGAGAGGGCCCAGAGATACCTCTCCAACAATCAGAGTGAAAAAACCTAATCTCGAAATACGCCAACTCAACATGTACCTTCGGAGACACCTGTAGTACTCCTTTATTATCACCCAGTTACGTTGTGATGTTTGGTAGTACCCAAAGTGTTCCGCCGGTAAACGGGAGTTGCATAATTCTCATAGTTACAGGAACATGTATAAGTCATGAAGAAAGCAATAACAGAATACTAAACGATCAAGTGCTAGGCTAACGGAATGGGTCATGTCAATCACATCATTCTTCTAATGATGTGATCCCACTAATCAAATGACAACACATGTCTATGGTTAGGAAACATAACCATCTTTGATTAATGAGCTAGTCAAGTAGAGGCATACTAGTGACTATAGTTTTGTCTATGTATTCACACATGTATCATGTTTCCGGTTAATACAATTCTAGCATGAATAATAAACATTTATCATGATATGAGGAAATAAATAATAACTTTATTATTGCCTCTAGGGCATATTTCCTTCAGTCTCCCACTTGCACTAGAGTCAATAATCTAGATTACATAGTAATGATTCTAACACCCATGGAGTCTTGGTGCTGATCATGTTTTGCTAGTGAGGGAGGCTTAGTCAACGGGTCTGCAACATTCAGATCTGTATGTATCTTGCAAATCTCTATGTCTCCCACTTGGACTTGGTCCCGAATGGAATTGAAGCGTCTCTTGATGTGCTTGGTCCTCTTGTGAAATCTGGATTCCTTTGCCAAGGCAATTGCTCCAGTATTGTCACAGAAGATTTTCATTGGTTCCGATGCACTAGGTATGACGCCTAGATCGGAAATGAACTCCTTCATCCAGACTCCTTCATTTGCTGCTTCAGAAGCAGCTATGTACTCCGCTTCACATGTATTATTATTATATGCCCTAGAGGCAATAATAAAAGCATTATTATTATATTTCCTTGTTCATGATAATTGTCTTTATTCATGCTATAATTGTGTTATCCGGAAATCATAATACATGTGTGAATAACAGACACCAACATGTCCCTAGTGAGCCTCTAGTTGACTAGCTCGTTGATCAACAGATAGTCATGGTTTCCTGACTATGGACACTGGATGTCATTGATAACGAGATCACATCATTGGGAGAATGATGTGATGGACAAGACCCAATCCTAAACATAGCACAAGATCGTATAGTTCGTTTGCTAGAGTTTTCCAATGTCAAAGTATCTTTTCCTTAGACCATGAGATCGTGTAACTCCCGGATACCGTAGGAGTGCTTTGGGTATGCCAAACGTCACAACGTAACTGGGTGACTATAAAGGTAGACTACGGGTATCTCCGAAAGTGTCTGTTGGGTGACATGGATCAAGACTGGGATTTGTCACTCCGTATGACGGAGAGGTATCACTGGGCCCACTCGGTAATGCATCATCATAATGAGCTCAGAGTGACCAAGTGTCTGGTCACGGGATCATGCATTACGGTACGAGTAAAGTGACTTGCCGGTAACGAGATTGAACGAGGTATTGGGATACCGACGATCGAATCTCGGGCAAGTAACATATCGATAGACAAAGGGAATAGCGTACGGGATTGATTAAATCCTCGACATCGTGGTTCATCCGATGAGATCATCGTGGAGCATGTGGGAGCCAACATGGGTATCCAGATCCCGCTGTTGGTTATTGACCGGAGAGTCGTCTCGGTCATGTCTGCTTGTCTCCCGAACCCGTAGGGTCTACACACTTAAGGTTCGGTGACGCTAGGGTTATGAAGATATGTATATGCAGAAACCCGAATGTTGTTCGGAGTCCCGGATGAGATCCCGGACGTCACGAGGAGTTCCGGAATGGTCCGGAGGTAAAGAATTATATATAGGAAGTGCTATTTCGGGCATCGGGACAAGTTTCGGGGTTATCGGTATTGTACCGGGACCACCGGAAGGGTCCCGGGGGTCCACCGGGTGGGGCCACCTGTCCCGGGGGGCCACATGGGCTGTAGGGGGTGCGCCTTGGCCTAGATGGGCCAAGGGCACCAGCCCCTATAGGCCCATGCGCCTAGGGTTTCCACCATGGAAGAGTCCATGTGGTGGAAGGCACCCCTAGGTGCCTTGGGGGGGAGGGAAACCTCCCCTTGGCCGCCGCCCCCCTAGTAGATCTCATCTACTAGGGCCGGCGCCCCCCCTGGCACCCCTATATATAGTGGGGGGAGAGGAGGGATTTCACACCAGCCCCTGGCGCCTCCATCTCCCCCCGTTACGTCTCTCCCTCGTAGTCTCGGCGAAGCCCTGCTGCTGTGACGCCCTGCATCCACCACCACGCCGTCGTGCTGCTGGATCTTCATCAACCTCTCCTTCCCCCTTGCTGGATCAAGAAGGAGGAGACGTCTCCCGTCCCGTACGTGTGTTGAACGCGGAGGTGCCGTCCGTTCGGCGCTGGTCATCGGTGATTTGGATCACGTCGAGTACGACTACATCATCACCGTTCTTTTGAACGCTTCCGTGCGCGATCTACAAAGGTATGTAGATGCATCTAATCACTCGTTGCTAGATGAACTCCTAGATGATCTTGGTGAAACGAGTAGGAAATTTTTTGTTTTCTGCAACGTTCCCCAACAGTGGCATCATGAGCTAGGTCTATGCGTAGTTCTTCTTGCGCGAGTAGAACACAATTTGTTGTGGGCGTAGATTTGTCAACTTTCTTGCCGTTACTAGTCCTTTCTTGCTTCAGCGGTATTGTGGGATGAAGCGGCCCGGACCAACCTTACACGTACGCTTACGTGAGACCGGTTCCACCGACTAACATGCACTAGTTGCATAAGGTGGCTGGCGGGTGTCTGTCTCTCTCACTTTAGTTGGAGCGGAATCGATGAACAGGGTCCTTATGAAGGGTAAATAGAAGTTGACAAATCACGTTGTGGCTTTAACGTAGGTAAGAAAACGTTCTTGCTAGAACCCTAATTCAGCCACGTAAAACTTGCAACAACAATTAGAGGACGTCTAACTTGTTTTTGCAGCAAGTGGTTTGTGATATGATATGGCCAAAGTTGTGATGAATGATGAATGATCTATATGTGATGTATGAGATGTTCATGCTATTGTAATAGGATTCACGACTTGCATGTCGATGAGTATGACAACCGGCAGGAGCCATAGGAGTTGTCTTTATTCTTTTTATGACCTGCGTGTCATCGAGAAACGCCATGTAAATTACTTTACTTTATTGCTAAACGCGTTAGCCATAGTAGTAGAAGTAATAGTTGGCGAGCAACTTCATGGAGACACGATGATGGAGATCATGATGATGGAGATCATGGTGTCAAGCCGGTGACAAGATGATCATGGAGCCCCAAGATGGAGATCAAAGGAGCTATGTGATATTGGCCATATCATGTCACGTTTATTATTTGATTGCATGTGATGTTTATCATGTTTTGCATCTTGTTTACTTAGAACGACGGTAGTAAATAAGATGATCCCTCACAATAAATTCAAGAAGTGTTCCCCCTAACTGTGCACCGTTGCGACAGTTCGCTGTTTCAAAACACCACGTGATGATCGGGTGTTTTATTCAGACGTTCACATACAACGGGTGTAAGACAGATTTACACATGCAAACACTTAGGTTAACTTGACGAGCCTAGCATGTACAGACATGGCCTCGGAACACAGAAGACCGAAAGGTCGAGCATGAGTCGTATAGAAGATACGATCAACATGAAGATGTTCACCGACGTTGACTAGTCCGTCTCACGTGATGATCGGACACGGTCTAGTTAAACTCGGATCATGTAATACTTAGATGACTGGAGGGATGTCTAATCTAAGTGGGAGTTCATTAATAATTTGATTAGTTGAACTTAATTATCATGAACTTAGTCTAAATATTTTACAATATGTCTTGTAGATTAAATGGCCAACGTAGTCCTCAACTTCAACGCGTTCCTAGAGAAAACCAAGCTGAAAGACGATGGCAGCAACTATACGGACTGGGTCCGGAACCTGAGGATCATCCTCATAGCTGCCAAGAAAGATTATGTCCTACAAGCACCGCTTGGTGACGCACCCGTTCTCCCTGCAGAACAAGATGTTATGAACGCTTGGCAGGCACGTTCCGATGACTACTCCCTCGTTCAGTGCGGCATGCTTTACAGCCTAGAGCCGGGGCTCCAAAAGCGTTTTGAGAGACATGGAGCATATGAGATGTTCGAAGAGCTGAAAATGGTTTTCCAAGCTCATGCCCGGGTCGAGAGATATGAAGTCTCCGACAAATTCTTCAGCTGTAAGATGGAGGAAAACAGTTCTGTCAGTGAGCACATACTCACTATGTCTGGGTTGCATAACCGCTTGACTCAGCTGGGAGTTAATCTCCCGGATGATGCGGTCATTGACAGAATCCTCCAGTCGCTTCCACCAAGCTACAAGAGCTTTGTGATGAACTTCAATATGCAGGGGATGGAAAAGACCATTCCTGAAGTATTTGCTATGCTGAAATCAGCAGAGGTAGAAGTCAGGAAGGAACATCAAGTGTTGATGGTCAATAAAACCACTAAGTTCAAGAAAGGCAAGGGTAAAAAGAACTTCAAGAAGGACGGCAAGGAGGTTGCCGCGCCCGGCAAGCAAGCTGCCGGGAAGAAGCCAAAGAATGGACCCAAGCCCGAGACTGAGTGCTTTTATTGCAAGGGAAGCGGTCACTGGAAGCGGAACTGCCCTAAGTACTTAGCGGATAAGAAGGCCGGCAAAACAAAAGGTATATGTGATATACATGTAATTGATGTGTACCTTACTAGTGCCCGTAGTAGCTCCTGGGTATTTGATACCGGTGCAGTTGCTCACATTTGTAACTCAAAGCAGGGGCTGCGGAATAAGCGGAAACTGGCAAAGGACGAGGTGACGATGCGCGTCGGGAATGGTTCCAAGGTCAATGTGATCGCCGTCGGCACGCTACCTCTGCATCTCCCTTCGGGATTAGTTTTAAACCTTAATAATTGTTATTTAGTGCCAGCTTTGAGCATGAACATTGTATCGGGATCTCGTTTAATTCGAGATGGCTACTCTTTTAAATCTGAGAATAATGGTTGTTCCATTTTTATGAGAGATATGTTTTATGGTCATGCTCCTATGGTGAATGGTTTATTCTTTATGAATCTCGAACGTGATGCTACACATGTTCATAATGTGAGTACCAAAAGAAGTAAGGTTGATAATGATAGTCCCACATACTTGTGGCACTGCCGCCTTGGTCACATAGGTGTCAAACGCATGAAGAAGCTCCATGCTGATGGACTTTTAGAGTCTCTTGATTATGAATCATTTGACACATGCGAACCATGCCTTATGGGTAAAATGACCAAGACTCCGTTCTCAGGAACAATGGAGCGAGCAACCGACTTATTGGAAATCATACATACTGATGTGTGCGGTCCAATGAGTGTTGAGGCTCGCGGTGGCTATCGTTATGTTCTCACCCTCACTGATGATTTAAGTAGGTATGGGTATATCTACTTAATGAAACACAAGTCTGAAACCTTTGAAAAGTTCAAGGAATTTCAGAGTGAGGTTGAAAATCAACGTGACAGGAAAATCAAGTTTCTACGATCAGATCGTGGAGGAGAATACTTGAGTCACGAGTTTGGCACACACTTAAGAAAATGTGGAATAGTTTCACAACTCACGCCGCCTGGAACACCTCAGCGTAATGGTGTGTCCGAACGTCGTAATCGCACTCTATTAGATATGGTGCGATCTATGATGTCTCTTACCGATTTACCGCTATCCTTTTGGGGCTATGCTTTAGAGACTGCCGCATTCACTTTAAATAGGGCTCCGTCGAAATCCGTTGAGACGACACCGTATGAATTATGGTTTGGGAAGAAACCTAAGCTGTCGTTTCTAAAAGTTTGGGGATGCGATGCTTATGTCAAGAAACTTCAACCTGAAAAGCTCGAACCCAAGTCGGAAAAATGCGTCTTCATAGGATACCCAAAAGAAACTATTGGGTACACCTTCTACCTCAGATCCGAAGGCAAGATCTTTGTTGCCAAGAATGGGTCCTTTCTGGAGAAAGAGTTTCTCTCGAAAGAAGTAAGTGGGAGGAAAGTAGAGCTTGATGAAGTATTACCTCTTGAACCGGAAAATGGCGCAACTCAAGAAAATGTTCCTGAGGTGCCTGCACCGACTAGAGAGGAAGTTAATGACAATGATCAAGATACTTCTGATCAAGCCCCTACTGAAATTCGAAGGTCCACAAGGACACGTTCCGCACCAGAGTGGTACGGCAACCCTGTCTTGGAAATCATGCTGTTAGACAACGGTGAACCTTCGAACTATGAAGAAGCGATGGCGGGCCCGGATTCCGACAAATGGCTAGAAGCCATGAAATCCGAGATAGGATCCATGTATGAAAACAAAGTATGGACTTTGACTGACTTGCCCGTTGAGCGGCGAGCCATAGAAAATAAATGGATCTTTAAGAGGAAGACAGACGCGGATGGTAATGTGACCATCTATAAAGCTCGGCTTGTCGCTAAGGGTTATCGACAAGTTCAAGGGGTTGACTACGATGAGACTTTCTCACCGGTAGCGAAGCTGAAGTCCGTCCGAATCATGTTAGCAATTGCCGCATTCTATGATTACGAAATATGGCAAATGGACGTCAAAACGGCATTCCTTAATGGTTTCCTTAAGGAAGAATTGTATATGATGCAGCCGGAAGGTTTTGTCGATCCTAAGAATGCTGACAAAGTGTGCAAGCTCCAACGCTCGATTTATGGGCTGGTGCAAGCATCTCGGAGTTGGAACATTCGCTTTGATGAGATGATCAAAGCGTTTGGGTTTACACAGACTTATGGAGAAGCCTGCGTTTACAAGAAAGTGAGTGGGAGCTCTGTAGCATTTCTCATATTATATGTAGATGACATACTTTTGATGGGAAATGATATAGAACTCTTGGACAGCATCAAGGCCTACTTGAATAAAAGTTTTTCAATGAAGGACCTTGGAGAAGCTGCTTATATATTAGGCATCAAAATCTATAGAGATAGATCGAGACGCCTCATAGGTCTTTCACAAAGCACATACCTTGATAAGATATTGAAGAAGTTCAATATGGATCAATCCAAGAAGGGGTTCTTGCCTGTGTTACAAGGTATGAAATTGAGCTCAGCTCAATGTCCGACCACGGCAGAAGATATAGAAGAGATGAGCGTCATCCCCTATGCCTCAGCCATAGGTTCTATTATGTATGCCATGCTGTGTACCAGACCTGATGTTAACCTTGCCGTCAGTTTGGTAGGAAGGTACCAAAGTAATCCCGGCAAGGAACACTGGACAGCGGTCAAGAATATCCTGAAGTACCTGAAAAGGACTAAGGAAATGTTTCTCGTTTATGGAGGTGACGAAGAGCTCGTCGTAAAGGGTTACGTCGACGCTAGCTTCGACACAGATCTGGATGACTCTAAGTCACAAACCGGATACGTGTATATTTTGAATGGTGGGGCAGTAAGCTGGTGCAGTTGCAAGCAAAGCGTCGTGGCGGGATCTACATGTGAAGCGGAGTACATGGCAGCCTCGGAGGCAGCACATGAAGCAATATGGGTGAAGGAGTTCATCACCGACCTAGGAGTCATACCCAATGCGTCGGGGCCGATCAAGCTCTTCTGTGACAACACTGGAGCTATTGCACTTGCCAAGGAGCCCAGGTTTCACAAGAAGACAAGGCACATCAAGCGTCGCTTCAACTCCATTCGTGAAAATGTTCAAGATGGAGACATAGAGATTTGTAAAGTACATACGGACCTGAATATAGCAGATCCGTTGACTAAACCTCTCCCTAGAGCAAAACATGATCAACACCAGAATTCCATGGGTGTTCGATTCATCACAATGTAACTAGATTATTGACTCTAGTGCAAGTGGGAGACTGTTGGAAATATGCCCTAGAGGCAATAATAAAAGCATTATTATTATATTTCCTTGTTCATGATAATTGTCTTTATTCATGCTATAATTGTGTTATCCGGAAATCGTAATACATGTGTGAATAACAGACACCAACATGTCCCTAGTGAGCCTCTAGTTGACTAGCTCGTTGATCAACAGATAGTCATGGTTTCCTGACTATGGACACTGGATGTCATTGATAACGAGATCACATCATTGGGAGAATGATGTGATGGACAAGACCCAATCCTAAACATAGCACAAGATCGTATAGTTCGTTTGCTAGAGTTTTCCAATGTCAAAGTATCTTTTCCTTAGACCATGAGATCGTGTAACTCCCGGATACCGTAGGAGTGCTTTGGGTATGCCAAACGTCACAACGTAACTGGGTGACTATAAAGGTAGACTACGGGTATCTCCGAAAGTGTCTGTTGGGTGACATGGATCAAGACTGGGATTTGTCACTCCGTATGACGGAGAGGTATCACTGGGCCCACTCGGTAATGCATCATCATAATGAGCTCAGAGTGACCAAGTGTCTGGTCACGGGATCATGCATTACGGTACGAGTAAAGTGACTTGCCGGTAACGAGATTGAACGAGGTATTGGGATACCGACGATCGAATCTCGGGCAAGTAACATATCGATAGACAAAGGGAATAGCGTACGGGATTGATTAAATCCTCGACATCGTGGTTCATCCGATGAGATCATCGTGGAGCATGTGGGAGCCAACATGGGTATCCAGATCCCGCTGTTGGTTATTGACCGGAGAGTCGTCTCGGTCATGTCTGCTTGTCTCCCGAACCCGTAGGGTCTACACACTTAAGGTTCGGTGACGCTAGGGTTATGAAGATATGTATATGCAGAAACCCGAATGTTGTTCGGAGTCCCGGATGAGATCCCGGACGTCACGAGGAGTTCCGGAATGGTCCGGAGGTAAAGAATTATATATAGGAAGTGCTATTTCGGGCATCGGGACAAGTTTCGGGGTTATCGGTATTGTACCGGGACCACCGGAAGGGTCCCGGGGGTCCACCGGGTGGGGCCACCTGTCCCGGGGGGCCACATGGGCTGTAGGGGGTGCGCCTTGGCCTAGATGGGCCAAGGGCACCAGCCCCTATAGGCCCATGCGCCTAGGGTTTCCACCATGGAAGAGTCCATGTGGTGGAAGGCACCCCTAGGTGCCTTGGGGGGGAGGGAAACCTCCCCTTGGCCGCCGCCCCCCCTAGTAGATCTCATCTACTAGGGCCGGCGCCCCCCCTGGCACCCCTATATATAGTGGGGGGAGAGGAGGGATTTCACACCAGCCCCTGGCGCCTCCATCTCCCCCCGTTACGTCTCTCCCTCGTAGTCTCGGCGAAGCCCTGCTGCTGTGACGCCCTGCATCCACCACCACGCCGTCGTGCTGCTGGATCTTCATCAACCTCTCCTTCCCCCTTGCTAGATCAAGAAGGAGGAGACGTCTCCCATCCCGTACGTGTGTTGAACGCGGAGGTGCCGTCCGTTCGGCGCTGGTCATCGGTGATTTGAATCACGTCGAGTACGACTACATCATCACCGTTCTTTTGAACGCTTCCGTGCGCGATCTACAAAGGTATGTAGATGCATCTAATCACTCGTTGCTAGATGAACTCCTAGATGATCTTGGTGAAACGAGTAGGAAATTTTTTGTTTTCTGCAACGTTCTCCAACAGATCCCGCCACGACGCTTTGTTTAGAACTGCACCAACTTACAGCTCCACCGTTTAATATAAACACGTATCCGGTTTGCGATTTAGAATCGTCCGGATCAGTGTCAAAGCTTGCATCGACGTAACCATTTACGACTAGCTCTTTGTCACCTCCATATATGAGAAACATATCCTTAGTCCTTTTCAGGTATTTCAGGATGTTCTTGACCGCTGTCCAGTGATCCACTCCTGGATTACTTTGGTACCTTC
The DNA here is from genome assembly GCF_018294505.1 of Triticum aestivum. Taxonomy (NCBI): domain Eukaryota; kingdom Viridiplantae; phylum Streptophyta; class Magnoliopsida; order Poales; family Poaceae; genus Triticum; species Triticum aestivum. The sequence goes on from NC_057810.1 coordinate 236,581,473, forward strand.
CTGCCAAGCTTATTGCTAAGCATACCTCAGGTCTGGTACACAGCATTGCATACATGATAGAGCCTATGGCTGAAGCATAGGGAACATCTTTCATTTTCTCTCTATGTTCTGCTGTGGTCGGGCATTGAGTTTGACTCAACTTCACACCTTGTAGCACAGGCAAGAAACCTTTCTTTGCCTGATCCATTTTGAACTTTTTCAAAATTTTGTCAAGGTATGTGCTTTGTGAAAGTCCTATTAAGCGTCTTGATCTATCTCTATAGATCTTGATGCCCAATATGTAAGCAGCTTCACCGAGGTCTTTCATTGAAAAACTTTTATTCAAGTATCCCTTTATGCTATCCAGAAATTCTATATCATTTCCAATCAATAATATGTCATCTACATATAAAATCAGAAATGCTACAGAGCTCCCACTCACTTTCTTGTAAATACAGGCTTCTCCAAAAGTCTGTATAAAACCATATGCTTTGATCACACTATCAAAACGTTTATTCCAACTTCGAGATGCTTGCACCAGTCCATAAATGGATCGCTGGAGCTTGCACACTTTGTTAGCACCTTTTGGATCAACAAAACCTTCCGGCTGCATCATATACAACTCTTCTTCTAGAAATCCATTCAAGAATGCAGTCTTGACATCCATTTGCCAAATTTCATAATAATGAAATGCAGCAATAGCTAACATGATTCGGACAGACTTAAGCATCGCTACGGGTGAGAAAGTCTCATCGTAGTCAACCCCTTGAACTTGTCGAAAACCTTTCGCAACAAGTCGAGCTTTATAGACAGTTACATTACCATCAGCGTCAGTCTTCTTCTTAAAGATCCATTTATTCTCAATGGCTTGCCGATCATCAGGCAAGTCAACCAAAGTCCATACTTTGTTTTCATACATGGATCCCATCTCAGATTTCATGGCCTCTAGCCATTTTGCGGAATCTGGGCTCATCATCACTTCCTCATAGTTCGTAGGTTCATCATGGTCAAGTAACATGACTTCCAGAATAGGATTACCGTACCACTCTGGTGCGGATCTTACTCTGGTAGACCTACGAGGTTCAGTAGAAACTTGATCTGAAGTTTCATGATCAATATCATTAGCTTCCTCACTAATTGTTGTAGTTGTCACAGGAACCGGTTCTTGTGATGAACTACTTTCCAATAAGAGAGTAGATACATTTATCTCATCAAGTTCTACTTTCCTCCCACTCACTTCTTTCGAGAGAAACTCCTTCTCTAGAAAGGATCTGATTTTAGCAATGAAAATTTTGCCCTCAGATCTGTGATAGAAGGTGTACCCAATAGTCTCCTTTGGGTATCCTATGAAGACACATTTCTCCGATTTGGGTTCGAGCTTATTTGGTTGAAGTTTCTTCACATAAGCATCGCAGCCCCAAACTTTAAGAAACGACAACTTTGGTTTCTTGCCAAACCACAGTTCATAAGGTGTCGTCTCAACGGATTTTGATGGTGCCCTATTTAACGTGAATGCGGCCGTCTCTAAAGCATAACCCCAAAATGATAGCGGTAAATCGGTAAGAGACATCATAGATCGCACCATATCCAAGTAAAGTACGATTACGACGTTCGGACACACCATTTCGTTGAGGTGTTCCGGGTGGCGTGAGTTGCGAAACTATCCGCATTGTTTCAAATGTAGACCAAACTCGTAACTCAAATATTCTCCTCCACGATCAGATCGTAGAAACTTTATTTTCTTGTTACGATGATTTTCCACTTCACTCTGAAATTCTTTGAACTTTTCAAATGTTTCAGACTTGTGTTTCATTAAGTAGATATACCCATATCTGCTCAAATCATCTGTGAAGGTGAGAAAATAACGATACCCGCCGCGAGCCTCAACATTCATTGGACCACATACATCAGTATGTATGATTTCCAACAAATCAGTTGCTCGCTCCATAGTTCCGGAGAACGGCGTTTTAGTAATCTTGCCCATAAGGCACGGTTCGCAAGTACCAAGTGATTCATAATCAAGTGATTCCAAAAGCCCATAAGTATGGAGTTTCTTCATGCACTTTACACCGATATGACCTAGACGGCAGTGCCACAAATAAGTTACACTATCGTTATCAACTCTGCATCTTTTGGTTTCAACACTATGAATATGTGTATCACTACTATCGAGATTCAATAAAAATAGACCATTCTTCAAGGGTGCATGACCATAAAAGATATTACTCATATAAATAGAACAACCATTATTCTCTGATTTAAATGAATAACCGTCTCGCATCAAACAAGATCCAGATATAATGTTCATGCTCAACGCTGGTACCAAATAACAATTATTTAGGTCTAAAACTAATCCCGATGGTAGATGTAGAGGTAGCGTGCCGACCGCGATCACATCGACTTTGGAACCATTTCTCACGCGCATCGTCACCTCGTCCTTAGCCAATCTTCGCTTAATCCGTAGTCCCTGTTTCGAGTTGCAAATATTAGCAACAGAACCAGTATCAAATACCCAGGTGCTACTGCGAGCATTAGTAAGGTACACATCAATAACATGTATATCACATATACCTTTGTTCACTTTGCCATCCTTCTTATCCGCCAAATACTTGGGGCAGTTCCGCTTCCAGTGTCTAGTCTGCTTGCAGTAGAAGCACTCAGTTTCAGGCTTAGGTCCATACTTGGGTTTCTTCTCTTGAGCAGCAACTTGCTTGCCGTTCTTTTTGAAGTTCCCCTTCTTCTTCCCTTTGCCCTTCTTCTTGAAACTGGTGGTTTTGTTAACCATCAACACTTGATGCTCCTTCTTGATTTCTACCTCCGCAGCTTTCAGCATTGCGAAGAGCTCCGGAATAGTCTTGTTCATCCCTTGCATATTATAGTTCATCACGAAGCTCTTGTAGCTTGCTGGCAGTGATTGGAGAATTCTATCAATGACACTATCATCAGGAAGATTAACTCCCAGTTGAATCAACTGATTATTATACCCAGACATTTTGAGTATGTGTTCACTGACAGAACTATTCTCCTCCATCTTGCAGCTATAGAACTTATTGGAGACTTCATATCTCTCAATCCGGGCATTTGCTTGAAATATTAACTTCAACTCCTGGAACATCTCATATGCTCCATGACGTTCAAAACGTCGTTGAAGACCCGGTTCTAAGCCGTAAAGCATGGCACACTGAACTATCGAGTAGTCATCAGCTTTGCTCTGCCAGACGTTCTTAACGTCGTCAGTTGCATCAGCAGCAGGCCTGGCACCCAGCGGTGCTTCCAGGACGTAACTTTTCTGTGCAACAATGAGGATAATCCTCAGGTTACGGACCCAGTCCGTGTAATTGCTACCATCATCTTTCAACTTTGCTTTCTCAAGGAACGCATTAAAATTCAATGGAACAACAACACGAGCCATCTATCTACAAACAAACATAGACAAGCAAAATACTATCAGGTACTAAGTTCATGATAAATTTAAGTTCAATTAATCATATTACTTAAGAACTCCCACTTAGACAGACATCTCTCTAGTCATCTAAGTGATCACGTGATCCAAATCAACTAAACCATGTCCGATCATCACGTGAGATGGAGTAGTTTCAATGGTGAACATCACTATGTTGATCATATCTACTATATGATTCATGCTCGACCTTTCGGTCTCTGTGTTCCGAGGCCATATCTGTATATGCTAGGCTCGTCAAGTATAACCTGAGTATTCCGCGTGTGCAACTGTTTTGCACCCGTTGTATTTGAACGTAGAGCCTATCACACCCGATCATCACGTGGTGTCTTAGCACGAAGAACTTTCGCAACGGTGCATACTCAGGGAGAACACTTCTTGATAATTTAGTGAGAGATCATCTTAAAATGCTACCGTCAATCAAAGCAAGATAAGATGCATAAAGGATAAACATCACATGCAATCAATATAAGTGATATGATATGGCCATCATCATCTTGTGCTTGTGATCTCCATCTTCGAAGCACCGTCATGATCACCATCGTCACCGGCACGACATCTTGATCTCCATCGTAGCATCGTTGTCGTTACGCCATCTATTGCTTCTACGACTATCGCTACCGCTTAGTGATAAAGTAAAGCAATTACAGGGCGTTTGCATTTCATACAATAAAGCGACAACCATATGGCTCCTGCCAGTTGCCGATAACTTCGGTTACAAAACATGATCATCTCATACAATAAAATATAGCATCACGTCTTGACCATATCACATCACAACATGCCCTGCAAAAACAAGTTAGACGTCCTCTACTTTGTTGTTGCAAATTTTACGTGGCTGCTACGGGCTTAGCAAGAACCGTTCTTACCTACGCATCAAAACCACAATGATAGTTCGTCAAGTTGGTGCTGTTTTAACCTTCGCAAGGACCGGGCGTAGCCACACTCGATTCAGCTAAAGTGAGAGAGACAGACACCCGCCAGCCACCTTTAAGCACGAGTGCTCGTAACGGTAAAACCAGTCTCGCGTAAGCGTACGCGTAATGTCGGTCCGGGCCGCTTCATCTCACAATACCGCCGAACCAAAGTATGACATGCTGGTAAGCAGTATGACTTGTATCGCCCACAACTCACTTGTGTTCTACTCGTGCATATAACATCAACGCATAAAACCTAGGCTCGGATGCCACTGTTGGGGAACGTAGTAATTTCAAAAAAATTCCTACGCACACGCAAGATCATGTGATGGTATAGCAACGAGAGGGGAGAGTGTTCGTCCACGTACCCTCGTAGACCGTAAGCGGAAGCGTTAGCACAACGCGGTTGATGTAGTCGTACGTCTTCACGATCCGACCGATCCAAGCACCGAACGTACGGCACCTCCGAGTTCAGCACACGTTCAGCTCGATGACGATCTCCGACCTCCGATCCAGCAAGGGTCCGAGGATGAGTTCCGTCAGCACGACGGCGTGGTGACGATGATGATGTTCTACCGGCGCAGGGCTTCGCCTAAACTCCGCGACGATATGACCGAGGTGGAATATGGTGGAGGGGGGCACCGCACACGGCTAAGGAACGATCCATAGATCAACTTGTGTGTCTATGGGGTGCCCCCGCCCCCGTATATAAAGGAGCCAGGGGGGAGGAGGCGGCCGGCCAAGGAGGGCGCGCCAAGGGGGAGTCCTACTCCCACCGGGAGTAGGACTCCCTTCTTTCCAAGTAGGAGTAGGAGAAGGGGGGAAAGAGGAGGAAGAGAGGAAAGAAAGGGGGGGCGCCGCCCCCCTTCCCTTGTCCTATTCGGACTAGGAAGGGGAGGGGCACGCGGCCCCCTCCTGGCTCCTTCCCTCTTCTCCCTCGAGGCCCATGTAGGCCCAATAACCCCCCGGGGGTTCCGGTAACCTCCGGTACTCCGGTAAAATGCCGATTTCACCCGGAACGATTCCGATGTCCAAATAGGCTTCCAATATATCGATCTTTATGTCTCGACCATTTTGAGACTCCTCGTCATGTCCGTGATCACATCCGGGACTTCGAACAAACTTCGGTAGATCAAAACTTATAAACTCATAATAAACTGTCATCATAACGTTAAGCGTGCGGACCCTACGGGTTCGAGAACTATGTAGACATGACCTGAGACACATTCTCGGTCAATAACCAATAGCGGAACCTGGATGCTCATATTGGTTCCTACATATTCTACGAAGATCTTTATCGGTCAAACCGCATAACAACATACGTTGTTCCCTTTGTCATCGGTATGTTACTTGCCCGAGATTCGATCGTCGGTATCTCAATACCTAGTTCAATCTCGTTACCGGCAAGTCTCTTTACTCGTTCCGTAATACATCATCCCGCAACTAACTCATTAGTTGCAATGCTTGCAAGGCTTAAGTGATGTGCATTACCGAGAGGGCCCAGAGATACCTCTCCGACAATCGGAGTGACAAATCCTAATCTCGAAATACGCCAACCCAACAAGTACCTTCGAAGACACCTGTAGAGCACCTTTATAATCACCCAGTTACGTTGTGACGTTTGGTAGCACACAAAGTGTTCCTCCGGTAAACGGGAGTTGCATAATCTCATAGTTACAGGAACATGTATAAGTCATGAAGAAAGCAATAGCAGAATACTAAACGATCAAGTGCTATGCTAACGGAATGGGTCATGTCAATCACATCATTCTTCTAATGATGTGATCCCACTAATCAAATGACAACACATGTCTATGGTTAGGAAACATAACCATCTTTGATTAATGAGCTAGTCAAGTAGAGGCATACTAGTGACTATAGTTTTGTCTATGTATTCACACATGTATCATGTTTCCGGTTAATACAATTCTAGCATGAATAATAAACATTTATCATGATATGAGGAAATAAATAATAACTTTATTATTGCCTCTAGGGCATATTTCCTTCAGATAACACTGATGGTACTGAAGAAGTTTAGCTCTGCATTACTCTTGGTTGTACCTTTTGCCTGTGTCATTGTACTTACACTTATAGCTACTTGGTTATGTAGCATCACTCTTCATCTTATCTTAAATATTCTCCATTTTTTCTTATATTGTCACATCTATATTTACTCTTAACAAAATGTAGAATAAAGGCAATGCTTACGAAGAAGATTCGGTGGTAAACTTCTTGAATTGCCCCCCCCCCATCAGCATGGACAAGGGCTTTATAGAGCATGTTTTCACCAATAATGTAAGTTTGTCCTTCTCAAGCCTTCAAACTTTATTGTGTATATTTGGTTAGGCATGACTGCAACAACTGTTTATTTTTGGTGTTTGCATCAAATTGCATGTTTAAAGTTTATTATGTAGTTCATAAACAAAAGTTTGTCCTTCTCAATTTAAGTTTTTAGTTGTACAACCAAGTTCCTTCTTCATACCATGTAAATTAAACTATACAGAGCAAGTGATCTTATTTTGCCAATCTGAAATGGGATAAATTGACAGCACACTAACCATTGATACTTATGAGTTCTTGATCTGTAATCCAGTGGTGTCGTGAAGCTGCCAACTCCTTCACAATGTCATTTCCTGCCATGTCTTGACCTGAACAATACCATATTGTGTTAATGCTATTTTAAATTGTGTCACTTTATTCACCAGTAAGAAATGTGATGAATTGTTAGCACTGATACTTATATGTGTAAAACCTGTCATCTGTCTGCTTGTTTATCTTTCAGAGTGAGGAGGATATAAGTGTCAAACAAGCGCAGTCTCATCAGCTTGCTCAGATGCTTGCGCTGCAGCTCCCGAGCAGGGCTAACCTTTATTGAACTCTATTGAAGTGTTGTCGGTTTTGTATATTATTTTGTCGGTGTGTTTATTTGCACTGGTGGTAATCTTTGATGCCCAGTGTATGTAATCTGATGTCTGCTTGTGCTTTATTATCATAGTGGCGAACTTTGATGCCGAGTGGATGTAATATGCCATAATTTCTTTATTGTATAGTCTAGATTTTTTTCTTATTCACAATGCTGTAGTTATTTTACTATATATATCCTGTCTTCGCAGTAAACCGGACAAACTGTAAAATTACGGTACATAATTGGGCCATCATGCAAATCACTATTTATGATCCGCATCATGGGCCCCGTCATCTTGGTCCATTAATAGACCTAAATGTAAACTGGTCCACTAGTAGATTCGGGCCTTTAATAGGCCGAGTAAACCGTCTGCCTTATTTTCACAAGAAACCTCAATGGGCTTTTAGGAGGCTGAAAAGTAGGTTGGGCCTGAAACATGCCGAACAGCTCACAGGCCGGCAACAGGCCGAAATAGACCCCGGCCCATGATTGTGCCAATCAAATCACGGGCTTGTAACATGCCAAAATTGTCTCGGTCCTTGTTTGGCCCAATCAGATTATCGGCTGTGAGCAGGCCGGATGCAAACGGGGCCGTAGTTAGGCCCAACTATATGACGGGCTTTTAACAGGCCGAAATTAATATAGGGCCGAAATGTTAAACGGGCCTTTAATAGGCCAAAACTAATATCAGTCCAAATTACTAAATGGGCCTTTATCAAGTGGACCCAAAAGCATAGCGTCCAGTTGACGGGCCGAATCTAATATGGGCCATAATTTAGCCCAAATCCTCTCAAAGGGCCAGACCTGATCTGGGTTGTAATTTGGCCCAGAACGTGGTAGGATTTTAACGGGCTGGATCTCATATGGGCCTTTATTAGGCCCGGAACCTGGCAGACTGTTAATGGACCAGATCAAATATGGGCTGGCATTTGGCCAAAAATATGGAAGCCTGTTAATGGGCCGGCCTACTAGTGTCATCAAAATCTTTTGGGCCTTCAGCTGGCCTGGCCCATTATGGTCGGTGAAATCTCGTGGGCCTTTAGCTGGGCCGGCCCATTATGGTCCACAAAATCTTATGGCCTTTAGCTGGGCTGGCCCATTATGGTCCGCAAAATCTCGCAGGCCTTTAGCTGGGCCGGCCCATTATGGCCTGCAAAATCTTATGGGCCTTTAGCTGGGCTGGCCCTTTATGGTCCGCAAAATCTCATGAGCCTTTAGCTGGGTCAGCCCATTATGGACCGCAAAATCTTGTGGGCCTTTAGTTGGGCCGGCCCATTTAAACTTTATGGGCCACTTTTGGTCCGGTCCACGTGTCAACATTTCATAAGCGCATCTCGCCCATTGGATGAGTGATACGTGTGCCAACGCGAGCTGACACGTGTTTCCTCCAGCCAATGATGATTTTGCACATGGAAAATCTCCATTGGTCCGGGCTGTTAACGGGTTATCGGATCCAAAACCGAACCCGATAGCTTAACGGTGTTCCGTTACGGTGGATGCCACGTGTCGGTCACCCTTGAAAAAAGCACTTCTGTGACGCGCGATTTATCGTCATAGAAGTGGACACTTCCGTGATGATAATTTTGGTATTGTCATGGAACACTTCTACGACAGCACAAGTATGACTATCTTGATTCTGTCATAAAATCGTCATGGATGTACGTGCATGATAGAAAACGTGACCTACTATGACAAACACGTATCATCACATAAGTGTTTTTTTGCAGTGTTGGAGGCCCAACATGAGTCTACAAGAATAAGTTGTGTAGTAGACATCACCATCTAGAGCTAATCGTCGCTGGAGAATTAGAGGGAGGAGATTAGAACCACACTGGTCTTCTTATCATGAGGATTAGAGGTGGCTAGGGCTCGCTCTAGTTAGTCAACTATGACCAACTAGAACATGCACTAGATCAACTAGAGGAGGCTCCAAAACCTGTCTTACAATAGGGTGGAAATCCTCTAGTATATATAGGATTAGGGGGAAGATGGGCTGCCAACAAGGGGGAAAGTGCCCCCTTGGGGCTCCGGCCAAGGGAGGGGGACTAGGACTCCCCCTCCAAGTAGGATTCGACCCCCCCTATAGGAAAGGGGGCGCCTCCCTTGTTCGGCCCTTTGTGGCCCAACTCTTTCCCCACCTCTTGGCCTTATTTGGCCTGTTGATATTAAATTGAATATATGTTTGTTCTAAACATTTTCATAGCATAATATATATAATTTAACATCCCTGAAAACATTTTCCACCTATATATATTAATCGGTAATACCTTGTATTACTCGATATTCACCGAAACCCTTCAGGTGACCCCGAAACACTTCCAGAACCTCTCAGAACTATTCTGGATATTAATGAAACAATTCCACAAATATATTCTCATCACTCCCATCCTACTAACACTCAGCAGATCGTGATTACCTTAAGCTTGTGACCCTGTAGGTTTGGTAAACTATAGACATGAACGAAACCCCTTCGTTCAATGACCGATAGCGGAACCGTGGACATCCATATCGGTCCCTATGATTACACGGATAATATTCGAGTGAACCTTGGCTATCATGTGATGTTCCCTTTGCTTCGCGATACTTTACAAAACCCGATGCGCATCAGTGTCCTCCTGAGTCATCACCATGCTCACTACACCGTTGCTCCCATTACCGGTTTTGTTCTTCTTTCTCGTTGACATGTTCTGGCATCCCCGTGACATAGTCACCTGTGTCTGGCCAGGAGATGATGGATATCTTTGCATCGAGATGGCCCTAATAATATCTCTCCATCGTCGGAGGAGCAAATCCCACTCTCGAGCTGTCCGACCACTTGTCAAACTTTCCGATGAGCCTGAAAGTTTTCGTTATGATCACCTTGTTACAAATGACGTTTGAGCAACCCCAAAGCCCACCGTCCGGTTGGAAGTGACCAAGATAGTCTCATGGTCTGAGGAACTAAAACACATGCTAACACTCCATGTTATAATAGATGATTTCAAATGATATGATCACATAGTATAACATACAAGTATTGGGTTGATTCAATATGATCGTTCTTCTAATGTCATACCCTTAATGCTGTTTTTGAACTATCGTTACACTTAACGATGTCCTAAGATCTGGAAAACGTGATCACCAACAACACTTGAGCCGGTCTTAGAGGCGAGACCAGGAACCTACTGTTTTCATTTATCATTTCACACGTGCATACGAGTTTTCCACTAAATCGCATATTCCAGGATCATAGCCGTTATAGCATGAAATATAAACTCTTAATTATGAATAACGAAAATATAATAATACAATATTATTGCCTCTAGGGCACATTTCCAACAAATTTCCCAATCGTTGGCTTTACATCCGATCTGATCATAAACGATAGATGAGATCGCTAGGTTTTGGATCTGGTCCAACACCTCGTTTATGTGCGAGAGCTCCTCGGTGTCGAGGACCTGGCTATAAGTCGGGTTGATCTGAAACAATTTGTTCGGGCTGCTTGACACAGGTTGGTTATCTTGATCACTCAGGGCTGACCCTAGGTCGGTGGGCGGAGAAGCTGCCCCAGAGACCGCTAACAGGTCCAAATATGAGTTCAGGTCCAGGCCATTGTCCAAGGAGGCAGGGGTTAGGTCGAATGCGGTTACCACCGGATCTATCTCCGAGGTGGGCTCCATTGAGAGGTCGGATTCAAGGATCATGTTGCAAACCTGCTCCGGAGTTTTGGTGCCAGATGGGTCTTTGAATTGATCGAGGATCCATTCCGAGAGGACCAGATCACCTCATGCATCCATGATATACTCCAGGCATCCGAACATGACGACCTAATTTGGGGTGAAGTTCTTGACGCTGCCCAAATCATAGTCGGATCCCCATGCAACACTACGCTGCCAAAGGCGAAAAGTTGGCCAGGGACACCGTCAGAGCACGGGGAAACTTATTCTAACGCGACGCTGCTGTAATAGCCTCGGGAGCGACTCCCTCAATCCTTACCCTACTGAGAACCCACCCAACATACAGATCCAAGGTTTCCCCTCTGTCCTGCCACTAGAGCGGCCGGTGGAGGAAGATGGAACCAGTGGTAGCGCCGATGGCACACAAAGGTATCTGCTTGCCTGGCTAACCCTAACCGCTCACCGCCTCCCCCCCCGTGATGAGGTTCTTGGAGTTAGAAGGTACTCCTACCTAACAGAGAAGGTAACACATTTTATTGTCAAAAAGAAGGAGAAAACGAGCCCACTTTGGCTTAAAAGCCAAAAAAGCTCCTAAATAGGGGCTTTTGGCATTGGCTTTTGGACCAAAGTGTGAAGTTGCTAACTATTCTCCTATCAGTGAAGCCAGCGGGCTGGACTTCATATCGGAAGACGCGGGTATTTTTCGAGTCCAAAATTTTCCATAGAATGGAAAGAGCCATTGACAACCAAATCTTGTTGCCAAGGTCAACCAGAGAGAGGGCGCCCCAGATGAGATGAAAAATCTTCCATAGAATGGAGAGAGAGAGAGAGGGAGACTCTGGTGGGCAATCCTGTTGTCGAGGCCAATTGGAGGGGGCGTCATAGATGAGGCCTAACTAGAGAGGGAACATCCTAGATGAGGTTGAAGACGGTGGGTGCAGAATAACTCAAGTCTTCTCAGACCTGAGTAGCATGTGATCCATGTGCAACGCATCCTCTAATGATGCTACAAGCCAGGATGGGATGCAACAAAGGTTGGTGATGCTTTGCATGATACAGAAGTTGTAGATGCAGCACGCGACTCTATCTATGGTTTGGTTATAAAGATGGCGGTGACACATTTTCGTTGTGTGGATTTGGAGTTTTTTCTTTTGATTTTTTTTGGATTTGAAGTTAGAAGGTTTTATTGTAGAGAAATGGAGAAGACAACACATTTCGCATCTAAAAAATAGCATGCTTGTTGTCTTTGATGGAGGCCCGCCCTTGTTGGAAGGAGTAATAAGGAGGATCGTGGACGAGGGGAATGCTTAGCATCAAGCGGGACTGCTCAAAGGAGATTGGATTACCATCGCTGCTGAGCTTCTACGGTGGACGAGACGTGAGTAGTTGTAGTAGGAGTTGTGTGTGGTAGTTGGAGCCATGGCTCAGGGTGTTCTTAGTTTCATTGTAACACCAAATGTGGACTTTGGGTCCTTTACACCAAATGTTGATGCCAAATCTAGTAGACCTTCTTGGAGTACACGCCAAGTCCTCGGTGAAGATCGGTATGCACTGGTCATAGGCCTCCGGAGTCGTTCCCCATCAACGGGCCATCAGCTCGGCCCGTGGACTAGGCCAGCTAGGATAGGACCCCCTAGTCCAGGACACCATCAGAGCCTGGGGAAACTTATTCTAACGCGACGCTACTGTAATAGCCTCGGGAGCGACTCCCTCAATCTTAATCCTACTGAGAACCCACCCAACGTACAGATCCAAGGTTCCCCCTCCATCCTACCATCGGAGCGGCCGATAGAGGGAGATGGAACCAGCGACAGCGCTGGCGGCACACAAAGGTATCTGATTGCCTGACTAACCCTAACCGCTCGCCCCCCATGACGAGGTTCTTGGAGTTAGAAGGTAGTCCTACGTAACAGAGAAGGTAACACTACAAAAAAAGACACATCCGTGACATTTCGGGCCGAACAAATTTTTTTTCTGTCATACATATGACATTTCTATGGCGATAATTGTGACAAAACCCGATATCATCATAGATGTGGTGGGATCCTACTTCTATGACAAAAAATCATGACAGAAAATGGGCTTTTCGTCCTGGGCGGGCCGGAGATGCACCTGCATGACATTCTTTGGGCCGTCCATGACGGAAAAAACTGTGGTAGAAGCGAGGGCGAGGAAAATTTTAGGGAGTTCCCAGTTACGGTGGGAGGTCGGGGGCCGAGCGATGCACGTTTCTCTCGTACATGTACGTGCGTGTGTGTGAGGCGTTGGCTCCAACTGAACCCGGGAGAGGCGTTGGGCTCTAACTGAACCTGAGAGATTGCACTGCAGGCTACACGTTACTGAACCCGAGCGATCGATCGATGGCTGTTAACTGAACCCGATCGAGCGATTCCTTCGCTACTGCTGCTAACTGAAGCCGATCGATGCTGCCTCTGGGATGAACAATGAGCGTTGCGGGGGGGGGGGGGGTTGGATGAACAGTGAGTGGTGGCATTGCCTTTGGATGAACAGGACCCCGTGGTGTGGAGGGCTAGATGAACAGTAGACAGTGGAGGGGTGCCCGTGGAGGGGTGGTTGAACAGGACCCCGTGGTGTGGAGGGCTGGATGAACAGTAGACAGTGGAGTGGTGCCCGTGGAGGGGTGGTTGAATAGTAGCCGGTGGAGTAGCGTGCGGTGGAGGCTGGATGAACAGGAGCTCATGGAGGCTAGAGGAGGTCGACAGTAGCCCGTGGAGGCTGGAGGAGGTCGACGGTGGAGATGAACAGTATCCCGTGGAGTCCCGTTTTGTGGTACGCCACACCCCTCCCGATGAACAGGACCCTTGTTTCGACCGTACCGCTCCAACACAAGTCCGTTTCATCCATTTTGCGGTACGCCACACCCCTCCCGATCAACAGGACCCCCGTTTCAACCGTAGCGCTTCAACACAAGTCCGTTTCGTTTGTTTTGCGGTACGCCACACCCCTCCCGATCAGCAGGACCCCCGTTTCGACCGTAGGAGGTTCGTTTCCTCCGTTTTGCGGTAGGCCACACCCCTCCCGATCAACAGGACCCCCCGTTTTGAACGTAGGAGGTCTGTTTCCTCCATTCTGTGGTACGCCAGGCCTCGCTTCCATCGCCTGTTCCGTCCAAGCCCTCCTGATGAACACGACGACGCATTCTGTTCCGACCCAGCCGGTTGGCTCCCACGCATTCCGTTGCCTCTTGATGAACACGACGCATTCTATTACCTCCCCATGAACACGACGCATTCCGTTGCCTCCCCATGAATATGACGACAACGCTGTTTCTCCGTTCCGACCTAGCCATGTACACGAGCCTCGCCGTACGTATGCGTGAGTAGGCGTTCGAGACCTCGCCCGTATGTACACATACGTGGCCGTATTTTCTTTCTTGCACCCTGGCAGCTGTATTGTCACGCCCAATATGCGACCGTATCCAAAAGGAACTCGAAGGTCCCACCAAGGATAGACCCGCATATTGAAACGCTTTTGCAAGGTGGATATCATTACATCAACATTACATAATAGATGGGGATACATACAAGAGGCATACAATGCCACACGAATACAACATCATCATACATAAGATCAACATCCGACTACGGATGGAACACAAACAGAAACTCAAACGACATCCACCCTGTTAGCCCAGGCTGCCGACCTGGAACCTATCCCCTGATCGAAGAAGAAGCAGAATAAGAACTCCAAAACAAGTAAACATCGCTCTCGCGTCATGACCATCGCATAACCTGTACCTGCAACTGTTGTTGTAGTAATCTGTGAGCCACGAGGACTCAGCACTCCCATTACCATGGGTATCAAGAGTAGCAAAGCTTAAAGGGAAAGGAAGGGGTAAAGTGGTGAGGTTGCAGCAGCGGCTAAGCATGATATGGTGGCTAACATACGCAAATGAGAGTGAGAAGAGGAGCAAAGGAACAGTCGTCAACTAGTAATGATCAAGAAGTGATCTTGAGCTCCTACTTACGTCAAACATAACACAGAAACCGTGTTAACTTCCCGGACTCCACCGAGAAGAGAGCATCATGGCTACACACGCGGTTGATGCGTTTCAATTCGGATCTGGTGTCAAGTTATCTACAACCGGACATTAACAAATTCCCATCTGCCACATAACCGTGGGCACGGTCTCGAAAGTTTAATACCCTGCAGGGGTGTCCCAACTTAGCCCATGATAAGCTCTCGCGATCAACGGAGGATATACCTTCTCCTAGGAAGACCCGATCAGTCTCGGAATCCCAGTTTACAAGACATTTCGACAATGGTAAAACAAGACCAGCAAAGCCTCCCATATGCTGACAAATCCCGATAGGAGCTGCACATATCTCGTTCTCAGGGCACACCGGATAGGTCAGCCTACGAGTAAAACCAACCCTCGAGTTGCCCCGAGGTGGCCCCGCAGTCTGCCCATTTCGGACCAACACTCGAAGGAGCACTGGCCCGGGGGGGGGGTTAAATAAAGATGACCCTCGGGCTCCGGAAACCCAAGGGAAAAAGGGCTAGGTGAGGCAAATGGTAAAACCAAGGTTGGGCCTTGCTGGAGGAGTTTTTATTCAAAGCGAACTGTTAAGGGGGTCCCATAAATCACCCGACCGCGTAAGGAACGCAAAATCCGGGAACATAACACTGGTATGACGGAAACTAGGGCGGCAAGAGTGGAACAAAACACCAGGCATAAGGCCGAGCCTTCCACCCTTTACCAAGTATATGGATGCATTAATTAAATCAGAGATATTGTGATATCCCAACATAACCCTCTCCACCATGGAGCAATCTTCAACTTCACCTGCAACTAACAACGCTATAAGAGGGGCTGAGCAAAGCGGTAACATAGCCAAACAACGGTTTGCTAGGAAGGGTGTCAAAGGTTAGAGGTTCATGGCAAATTGGGAGGCTTGAAGAGCAAATGATAGGAAGCACAACATAGTGATAGAACGAAGCAACTAGCATAGTAATGATAGTAGTGAGATCCAGGGTAGCGGTCATCTTGCCTGAAATCCCGCTAGGAAGAAGAACGAGTCCATGAAGAAGATGAAGCCACGAAGACAAACCAAGCGTAGACGAATGAATCCTCACGATCGCAATGAAACGGGAACTATCGAGAAGAAGCACACAACATGGTAAACACACCACACATAGACAAGACATGATGCACAACAAGCATGATGCATGGCAAAGCAACATGGAGCTACTCATGGTAAGAGATGATGCAAACAAGAACCACACATCAAGGCAAGTTTAAATGAGGCCGGAAACAACATATAACCATTCCGGTAAGTCCTCATATGCAAATTTAGAAATTGGTCCAGAACTAAATAAACCTTATGTTCAAATTGTTAAACAGCAAGTTAAGATGCACCAAGATGATCTACACGAAATTCTGGTCAAGTTACATATAAAGTTCATTGAATTCGGAGCTACGGCCTAGAAGATATGAGCAAAACAAGTTAAACATGGCATTGATGCAAAATGCATCCAAACATCAAACAAACATCTCAAAACAAGGATGCAACATGATAATATGAAACTACATGCAATTCTAAGCAAGTTTCATATAAAGCACACTCAAAACGGAGCAACGGTTCAACACATACACTCTATACAAGTTTAAAGGACAAGCTGTCCAAAACAGCAACTAGGCATCTTGCAAGCATCAAAACAATATGCTACAGCACCTCAATATAAAAACAAAATGCATGGACATGATTTCAGGTAAATCATGACAAAACATGAACACTGAGCTATCTCTAGAAATCACTAGAACATGCTCAAAAGGACATGACAAGATTGCAAATAATAACAGTTTCAGTCATTAGCAGAAATAACATCAGGTTGCAATTTTTAGAGCTATCAAACAACATGCTACAGGAAATTAACATGGCAAACAAAGGAATGGCAGGAATCTACTAATCTCATATAACAAAAGTCCCTTACTGACCATGAGCCAAAAAGGGACAACAAATACGATGGCACCAATGTAAACATGGCAAGTTATATGATAGATTCATACATGGCAGAAACAACAATAAGTAGGCATGTTGGTCAGCTTGTACCACTCACCACAGAGAAACACATGGCATGGAAAGGTACCCAACAGTAAAAGACATGTTTATGAAGCTAAGAATGGCAATAGAAAGTTCATAGCATGCTTGGATCACTAACAACAATCATGGCAACATTGAACTTAATGTTAACAGACTGACAGCAACATTATTTAGCAAGTTTGGAGCAAGATAACAACATGTTACAACAGGCTATAAATGCAACCAGGGGCATGAATGGATAGAGCATGACATGTATAACAAAACATCCTTAGTGAACATCTCCAGATTATGCATAGAATGACTTGTAGCAGCAGGTTTACATAGCATCATAATATAACAAATTCTGTCTAGCAAAACAGCAACAACAAGTACCCCACTTAACAAGGTTGATGCACTCACTACACAACTCACAAAAATACATGGATTGCACTTCTGTAAAGATGGCATGATTTGGTTCAAAACACATGTAGATCTCATGCTCATAAGATGCACACATCAAATGCAACAAAAATGTCAAATCATCAAGTTATAACAGTTTCAGCAGATTAACATCATATAGCACTCTTGCAACAATGATTTGGGCATCAAGATGACCTCAAACAAGCATGGAGCAATGGAATGAAATGAAGAGCATCTCACGGAGCAGTATGCAGCAAGTTATGATGCGATGAACAGGGGACCATAATGCAAATATATTTCGGGACTTAGGCAAAAATCGGGGTCAACCTCCGAATCTGGATCGGGCGCGGTTGACGAGGTTCGCCGGAGAGGATGCGGTGGCTGGGGCAGGGGAAGGTCGCCGGAGGGCCTCGGCGCGGAGGCGGCGGCGCCGGAGATGCGCTGCGGCGGCGGGCGGTCGGCGGCGGAGGCGAGCGCCCGCGAGCGGGGCGGCGGCCGGAGAACGCCGGCGGCAGGGCGAGGGTCAACGGCGACCTCCGGTGGCGACGTTGCATGGCGGCGGGGCCGCGGACAACGGCGGCCGAGCAAGAGGCGGCGGGGCATGGGCCCTCGCGCGGGCGAGCGCCGGCGGCGGCGTGCGAGCCGCGCGGGCCCAGCTCGGGCCCCGCGGGCCGGCGGCGGTGGGAGGCGGCGAATGCCACGTGGTGCGCTGCGGTTGGAGGGGGGAGCGGGGCGGACGCGTCCGGCGGCGGTGGAGGGGGAATTTTTAGGGTTTCATCCGTGAATTTCGGGGGGAGGCACATATAAATAGGTAGAGGGAGCTAGGAGAGTCCAAATGAGGCATGGTTTTCGCCCACATGATCGTGATCGAACGACCGAGAGCATGGAAGGGGTTTGGATGGGTTATTGGGCCACTTTGGAGGGGTGTTGGGCTGCAAGACAAAAGAGGCTTTTACGGTTACCCGGTTAACCGTTGGAGTATCAAATGACCTCCAAATGGCACGAAACTTGACAGGCGGTCTACCGGTGGTGTACCAAGGCCACTTGGCAACCCTCGGGCCATTCCGAGAAAGTTTCACACCCGCTCACGATAGGAGACAAAAGGGGAACGCCGGAGGACATAGTAGTGCCGGATTGCAAAACGGACAACGGGGAAAATGCTCGGATGCATGAGATGAACATGTATGCAAAATGAGATGCACATGATGACATGATATGAAATGCAGATTATGACATGGCAAAGTGCAACACGCAAGCACATGACATGGCAAGGACGGCGAATAACTGGCAGACACCTGACGCCTCTACTATGACACATGCGCGCCTCTACATCCACCAGTATATATGTACGTACACGTTCACAACCAAAATGACAACGCTACGTACGCTTCGACCAGGTGGGTCCCGACTGTTAGGCACTTCCTTGCGTGCGAAGATGTAGCTGGTGGGTCCCAGCAGTCAGGGGGGCAAATCGTTTTTTAGACACACTTCCTTGCGTGCGAAGATGTAGCTGGTGGGTCCCAGCAGTCAGGGGGGAATCGTTTTTTTTGCCCGGACGCACTTCCTTGCATGCGAAGATGTAGCTGGTGGGTCCTAGCAGTCAGGGGGGCAAATCGTTTTTTTGCCCGGACGCACTTCCTTGCGTGCGAAGATGTAGCTGGTGGGTCCCAGCAGTCAGGGGGACGAATCATTTTTTTTGCCCGGACACACTTCCTTGCGTGCGAAGATGTAGCCGGTGGGTCCCAGCAGTCAGGGGGGCGAATCGTTTTTTTGCCTGGACACACTTCCTTGCGTGCGAAGGTGTAGCTGGTGGGTCCCAGCAGTCAGGGGGTGAATCATTTTTTTTGCCCAGACGCACTTCCTTGCATGCGGAGATGAAGCTGGTGGATCCCAGCAGTCAGGGGGAAATGTTTTTTCCGTGAAATACAATGGCCCGTCCGATGGGTCCCAGTTATCAGGTGGAGGAATCATTATTTTCCGTGTAATAAGGAGGCACTTCCTTGCTGCGGCCGTGGACCCACCTGTCAGCTTCTCCACGTACAGTCCACGTCCGAAGGAAGACGTTCCTTGACCACGTTGACCAGGCCGTGCCGAGAGCACCACGACGGTGGACGACGGTGAGGCCTAGGAAGGGGACGATGCGGAGCCGGGGAAGACGCGGCATTGGAAGCCCGCGCGGAGAGGAGTACGAGGGTTCACTGGTTTGGCTGTGGTGTGAGGCTGCCATTGCCGCAGGCCTGGCCAGCGGTGGGAATAGTAGGGGGCGGTGAGGCCTCCGCGGCTGCACAGCCGGTCATGGGAGGCAGGAGCATGCGGCACGGCCGGCGCTGCTTTGGGCGGCTGGAGCAAGAAGACCAGAGGTTGAAGAAGCACTACGGTCGTTGGATGGACATCATACGGTCACTGGAGCTAGAATCGTTCATGTTGACTAAGTTGACAAAGCCCTCCATCCCCGTCAACTTAGTTGGCCCACAAGTCATCCTCCCACTATGGTGGATCCCAGCTAGCAGGGGGGTATTCATTTTTTTTGTGCGTAATAAGGAGGCACTTCCTTGCGTGCGAAGATATGGCTGGTGGGTCCAACATGTCAGCGGGGGGAACGTTTTTTTCGCGGAATATAGATGCCCTTCCGGTGGGTCCCAGCTATCAGGTGGAGGAATTATTATTTTGCGCGTACACTCCACGGCCGATGGATGTCGTTCGTTGACCATGTTGACCAGGCCGCGCCGAGAGCACCATGGCGGTGGACGACGACGAGGCCTAGGAAGGGAACGACACGGAGCCGGGGAAGACTCGGCAATGGTTGCCCATGCGGTGGGGATTATGAGGGTTTACTGGTCCCGCTGCCGTCGCCGGAAAATAACAGGAGGTGTGGGTGAGTAGAGGAATGGCCTGGCCAGCAATGAAGTAGGGTGGGGCGGTGCGGCCTGTGCGGCAGCACAGCCGGCCACGGGAGGCGGGAGCAGGCAGTCCCACCAGAGCTGGTTTGGGCGGCTGGAGCAAGAAGATCAGATATTGAAGAAGTAGCACAGCCGTCGGATTAACATCCAACGGTCACTGCTGCTAGAATCGTTTGTGGACTAAGTTGACAAAGCCAAAGTACACGTCAACCTAGTAGACCCACAAGTCAACCTCCAAATCTGTCCCAAACAGCATGCGGCCCAAAATTTCTAGCCAGATTCAAATTAACTTTAAATCTAAATATACCTTAATTTAAATTCAATGAAATTTTACCCGCACAAAAACAATGAAATTTAAAATATCAAAATCTGAAAGAAAACAATATTTTGGAACTAATTGCCTGTTTGCTGTATTTTTTCATTTTACAGCCCATTTATTATTACTTATAGCCCATTTCTTATTACTTATAGCCCATTTCTTATTACTTATAGCCCATTTTCTGGGCAAAATGCACCCCCCGTCGTCTTGAAAGATTTCCGGCCCAGTAGAGCGTGGAAAAGCAAGCAGACCTATGTTGGTTATTCTGCCAAAAACAAAATAGCTGGCTAGCCATTTTTCAGAAAGGAAAAAACAAACTGGGCTGGTCATGTGCTAAACATATGAAATAAAAGCCTGGGCTAGACGGGCCAGGGGTCCCGCACAACCCAGTTGATACCCTTCTCCATCCCGAAAAACCAAAATTACTGCGCGCGCTGCTGGGTCCCTACTATCATCCTCACCATGTACAGTCATCTCCTTATTCCTCTCGGTTGTTGACCATGTTGACAACACCGAAGGACGGCGCCACGGCGAGCGAACCAAGGCAGAGGACGATGGTGAGGCCTCGGACGAGAATGAACAGGAGCTGGGGAAGATCACAGCCAGCCGTGGGAGGCGGGAGCAGGCGGTCCCGCGGGCGCTAGTTTGGCTTTGGCGGCTCGAGGAAGAAGAGACTGAAGAAACGCGACAGACGTTGAATGTCAATCCAACGGTCAAGGTTGGCACAATTGTTTGTTGACTAAGCGAACACCAAGTAGCATACTTTTTTATATATAGGAAGAAAACTGCGAGGAAAATGCGTTCGTCTGCCGTCCTTCTCACAGGGAACGTGTGCCACATAAGTGACTAGCACCCTTGGTTTTCAACCGAGAGGTCTTGGGTTCGAGTCCCACGAACTCTCAATTTTGTCCTCCTTCCTTCCTCGCAAAAAAGGGAAAGAAAATCAGAGACTTGGGAAGGCATACAGAAAAAGCTAGTGTACCAGTAAAGAGACGTTGTCGAGTTTTAGCAAAAAGAAAGACGTGCTCCTGTAGCTGGTTCGAATCCAAACCTAGAATATGACTATATATGGTGCTATGCTACTTTGCAAGTAATGAAACTGACATATCCAGCGTTCGCTTCTCCTCTTCTCTACTTACTTTGCCTAGCATCAGAAGCTCTAGCCGCAGCAACCATGTCCGCTGGCTGCTCGTCCACCTGCTCTTCAGCAGGCAACAACCAGATATGCGCCAAGTCGCCACCCGTACCATCGCTTGTGGGTCTCATCACACCCCCGCCGGCACGCGCACCGCAGGCGATTGCTCATCGCAACCCGTCGCCGTTGGTGTGGTGCCACTGCTACAAATCACGTAGAGTCATCCATCGCGTCTCAACCACAATCCACAACCCTGGCCGAGTCTTCTACAAATGCCCGAATCATGGGGTAATAATATGTTTAAGTGTTGTTCTGCTGCTTTCAGTTGCTGATTTTTTTAATAGTTTGGTTGATGATCTTCCAATTTGATTCGTGCAGAAAAGGGAAGATTCGTGTGATTTGTATTTCTGGGAAGTTGCTGATGTGGGGGAATGCAACTACGCTGATTATTTGGTTAGCCGAGGAATCCCAATACCAGCAGGTTGGGGTGTTGGACAAGTAACTGAAGGAACGGCAGAAGAGAAAGATGCAGAGCAGAAGGTTAAAGATGCAGTTCCTCTGATCATGGCCAAGCAACAGCTGCTGAACGGCCTTGACAACAATGAGGAGATGAAAGAGCTTGTGAAGATAATGGGCAAAATTGATGTGCTCTGTAGGATGATTGTCTCTTTATTTGCAGTATATGTAGCACTTGTGATGTATTTAGTGGCTACGACATGAGCACTTTGATGAAACTAGTAATGAATGAAACCTGTGTAGCAGGCTGGCGTAGTGCTGTGAACATCTAATGATTTCTATTAACGGAAATCAGGGGGTATCCCCTTTTGCTCATATAAATAAATAAATAGCAGAGGCCTTGTGAACATCTAATGATTTCAGCTTTGTTCTCATTCGAAGACATCGAGCAAATTGCAGTCCAGCAGCAAACTATGTCATCAAATTCAAGTTTCATAGCCAAACATGAGTACAAATAAACAACAATGTCATCATGTTTTAGTTGTTATACAATGACCAAACACAAATCAGCATACATAACAAGTGATGTTCTCACAGCAAAATACTAAACAACATGTTCATCAGGTTTCAGTTGTAATAGCAAACACAATTTCACATAGTAGATAAAAAACGTCTTCTGACAAGCAAATACGACAAAAGCAATGTAATCATCATCCGCAGCAGCAGCGTCAACATCTTCGCCATGTGTATCAGTCTGAATCATAATTCCCCACGATGTCATCTTCTTCGTCCTCAACGTCCTCGAACGTTGGCTTCTTCTTGATCAACTCTCGTATGTCCATAGCACGACAAGCAATCTTTTCGCCGGCGTCATTGACGTGATGGTTCCCAAAGATATTAGGAACATCTGTGTTATGTTGTACATCAGGAGCAGTGTAAGCATCATCTTGTTATGCAACTTCATTAAACGAATTCCTCTGCTCAAACCTTTGCAATACTCTCCAGTCATCGCTACGTGCAAATGTGTCTTCCAAGAAAAATATTGGTGCTGCTTAATTTGCCAAAATAAAAGGCTCGTTGGTCTGGTACGCCACCTTTACATTGATGGATTTGAAATAATCATCAGCTCTGGGTTTTGCAATCCTGGAAAACAGGTTATACCAACGACAGCACAACAGAACCACACACCGATGATCCTCGAAAATGGAGATATACTGCAACTGAACAACGTCTGTTATGTTAGCATATATTTTAGTTGTCTCTTTGTCATACGTATCCGTGCTCATGATGGCACAGTTCTGTGTCTTCCTGCCTTCGTCTCGTGCAAGGGTGATGTAGCGCACATCTCCAACAACGCAAGATTCATAATGTCTTACCCGAGTATCAGGACCCATTGCTAGTGAGTAAAGGGCATCATCAACTGCCTGCCCATCCTCCCGCATCTTCTTAACCTATGGTTAGAAAATAGACAAGTTGATCATCTTATGTACTCAATATATTAAAAAAACTGACAGTGCACTTCAAAAGCTTACATGGTTCTTGAACCATTTCGCAAATCGTGCCATAACCAGTTTGTCAATGTTTCTTGGATTTTGCAGCAGTAACTCCTCTTTGTAGATGCTGCACAACATAGTGATCGCGTCAAACATCTAAATATATAAGAATGTGCTGCAAGTTTAGTAGATTATGATGTATAAGCTACAGTACTGCACTTACTTGATATAAGGTAGTATCTCAGGACAGTTATTCAACACATACCAAACCATTTTGTCCAAATCTTTAGGTTTGTCCTCTTGTCGACTCTTCCCTGTAACTCGAACAGAATAATCGAAAACATTGAGCCGGGATTGTCTTCACCCACCTCTTTGCTAAGCTGATCAGTTGTTTCAATGTATTTTGAGCAGAATGTCAATGCTTCTGTAGCAATGTAGGCCTCTGCAATGGAACCCTCGGGTCTAGCTCTGTTCCTAACATAGCCCTTGAAAGTGCCTAGCCACCTTTCAATAGGGTACATCCAGCCATACTGTACTGGACCTCTAAGTAGTGCCTCATCAGGTAGATGAACAGCCAAATGCACCATCACATCAAAGAAGGCTGGAGGATATATCTTCTCAAGGTCGCATAGGATAGTTGGTATCTTGTCTCTAAGACGCTCCAAAGCATCTATCCTGATATTCCTACTGCAGAGTTCCCTGAAGAATTGTCCCAACTCTGCAACTGCTCTGTATAAGTCAGGGCGGCCCAATCCTCTAAGGATAATAGGTAAAACCCTTTGAAGTAGGACGTGGCAGTCATGAGTTTTCAACCCTTGTACCTCCATCTGCACTGACTCTCCTTTCAGGGTTGGAAGCAAATCCATGTGGGAATCTCACACGTGACAGGACCTCGCAGAATTCTTTTCTTTTTACCTTGTCCAAGACGTACACAGCTGGTGCCATATCCCGTGGTTTACCTTCATCTTGCACCTGCAAATCCTTTCTGATACCCAGGTGTGTCAAATCAATCCTAGATTTTAAGGTATCTTTCGTCTTGCCTTCAATATTAAGAAGTGTGCCGATAATGCTGTCACATATATTTTTCTCGATGTGCATCACATCAAGATTATGCCGCAGATCCAAATCTTTCCAATACTCCAAGTCCCACAAAGTGGACCTGCGGGTAAACAATAATCTCTCTTCTACCCTGCCATGCTTCCTTTTCCCGCTACCATTACCAGGATGGTTTCCTGGTGTAATATGCCTGACCTTCTCTAATTCCACTTGCAACTCATCGGCGGTGAGCCTCTTTGGCGCATCACGGTTTTCATGCTTTGCATTGAACACATGTCTTCGGTATTTTCTAGGATGCGGCTTGTCCTTGGGCAAGGAAACGACGGTGTCCAATGTAACAGATCTTGCTAAGTATTGCGTATGACAGCGGATTCCTGTCACAGCGAACACATGCATTGTAACCATGTGTCGTTCGCCCTGACATAGTGCCCAAAGCCGGATAATCATGGATGCACCAAATTATAACAGCACGCAGAAAGAAATCAGCTGGTGGGCTGCTATATAGGTCTCGAGTGAGAACACCCTTCCATAGCTGTTGAAGTTCCTCCACAAGAGGCTCCATGAACAAATCAAAATCCTTTCCAGGACTTTTTGGACCTGGGATGAGCAAGGCCATCATGTAGTTTGATTCTTTGGTGCAGACATTTGGAGGCATGTTGTAAGGGATAACAAGCACTGGCCACATGCTATATGTGGCGCTCTGGTGGCCAAATGGGTTAAATCCATCTGAAGCTAAGCCAAGTCTAATGTTTCTCGGGTCAGCAGCAAACTCTTTGTGTTTATCATTGAAGCTTTTCCACTCACTACCATGAGATGGATGGCTCATTACATTCTGATCTCTGTACTCCTGGTTCCTAGAATGCCACAGTACATCCTCTCTTGTTTCAGCATCATGAAACAACCTCTGCAATCTTGGTGTAATTGGAAAATGTCTCAGAACATTATGAGGAATCCTCTTCACAGCATCGCCATCTTTCCATCTTGATGATTTGCATTTCGGGCATTCACTTAAGTTGGCATAATCCTTCCGGAACAGAACACAATTATTCTTACAAACATGGATCATATCATATCCAATTCCAACTGCACGAAGGAAATTCTTCATTTTACTGTAGGTGTGTGGCAGCTCAGACGCATCTGGGAAAGATTTGCGGAAAGCAGCCAACATCGCATCGAATGATTTGTTGGTCATCCACTCAGATGTCTTCACCTGAAGAAAGGTGACCATAGCTGAGAATACTGACAGCTTATTTCCTGGGGTGACAGCAACGTTGCATTGTTCCAACATGCGGGCCCACCGTTTTTCTTCTGCAGGTGAAAGTTCACGGAATGCACGAGCATTTCGTAGCATTGTTTCAATGTTGGTCAAACTCACTGGCTCCGCCACCACCACCTCCTCCTCCTCTTCCACCTGAGCATCAGGCAGATCAAGATGGTGATCTGCTGCTTCCACGTAGTCAATAACATTGACGTTCACAGCTTCACCATGATGAACCCACCTAGTATATGTGACCGACATCCCATACAAGTGTAGATGATTTTGCACAGTTGACTGGGGTCTTGTAACTGAATTCATACAACTGCTACACGGGCAGAGCACATCTGATTTCGGACCACCGTACTCAGCTCTGATAAAGTTCATGAAGTTTTCAACCCCCTCGACATATGCAGCGGAGAATCTTCGAGCAGAAGTTATCCAAGTCCTGTCCATCTGTTAGACATACAAATTAGTTCTTCTACTAGATATTACAGGAAAAACATATATGCTTTTTTATGAAGTCCAGAAAAAAATACCTAGGTCGATGTCTAAAGCTATGGCAGGATATTTGGACGAGCAGATCTAAGTAACGAAATATATGTAAAGCTAATTCAGCAAACAGATTTGAGTGCTAAATTATGGCAGGCTGTTTCAGCAGTCAATGAGGCCGAGCACACAGCCATCAAACTATCGAAGGCCATCGCAGCAACAAAGATCAAGTATAAAACGGTGTAGAGCTATTTCACCTAACAGATTGGCTACTAGACCATGGCAATCTATGTCACAATAAATATATGGCAGGATATTTTAGCAACTAATCAGCCTTGGCATGCCATCTAAGCTAAGCAAATTGAGTGCAGAACAGGGCAAGGAAGCTTCTTAAGCAGAGCATATTGACAGTAAACTACTTTGGCAAACAGTGAGATTAACAGCGTCTATCAGCTAACATTCAGCGCTACACCGACATGAACGGGGCCTCAGTCTAGAATGCGTGTACCGTGGGAGAAGCTGACCGCCGTGCGTCTCCACACGAACATCGCCAGCGGTGGCGGCGCTGAGCACCGTGCGCCTCCACAAGAACGTAGCCAGAGGTGGCGGCACGGCTAGAGGACGGCAGTCTACGAGAGTGTACTGTGGGAGCGAGAGGATCTCCGTGCGTCCCCTCGACAAACCGCGGTGCCAACGTATCGGCGCGGTGGGGAGGGCGGCTTTGGCAGAGCGAATGGAGTGGAGGGGGACGGGGGAGTGGGGTTTGGGGAATATTATTGGCTAGTTGGCCGAAGGGCGGTTGAATCGGATTTGGGGGGAATTTGTGTGTGTGTGGGGGGGGGGGAGGATTTTGGCGCGGTGGGCGGGGGGAGTTTGGCGCATGGTCGGTGAGGGAGTCCCGGATTAGGGGGTGTCCGGATAGCCGAACTATCACCTTTGGCCGGACTCCTGGACTATGAAGATACAAGATTGAAGACTTCGTCCCGTGTCCGGATGGGACTTTCCTTGGCGTGGAAGGCAAGCTTGGTGATACAGATATGTAGATCTCCTACCATTGTAACCGACTCTGTGTAACCCTAACCCTCTTCGGTTCCTATATAAACCGGAGGGTTTTAGTTCGTAGGACGAACAACAATCATACCATAGGCTAGCTTCTAGGGTTTAGCCTCTCTGATCTCGTGGTAGATCTACTCTTGTACTACCCATATCATCAATATCAATCAAGCAGGAATAGGGTTTTACCTCCATCGAGAGGGCTCGAACCTGGGTAAAAACATCGTGTCCCTTGTCTCCTGTTACCATCCGCCTAGACGCACAGTTCGGGACCCCCTACCCGAGATCCGCCGGTTTTGACACCGACATTGGTGCTTTCATTGAGAGTTCCTCTGTGTCGTCATCTTTAGGCCCGATGGCTCCTCCGATCATCAACAACGATGCGGTCCAGGGTGAGACTTTTCTCCCCAGACAGATCTTCGTATTCGGCGGCTTTGCACTGCGGGCCAATTCGCTTGGCCATCTGGAGAAGATTGAAAGCTACGCTCCTGGCCATCAGGTCAGATTTGGAAGCTTGAACTACACGGCTGACGTCCGTGGAGACTTGATCTTCGACGGGTTCGAGTCACAGCCAAGTGCACGACACTGTCACGATGGGCATGATCTAGCTCTGCCGCGGAACAGTGCCCTGGAGGCCGCACCAGTGTCCGCTCCGACCCTTAGCTCGGAGCCGACTGCGCCGATTGAGGACGGGTGGCTGGACACCGCCTCGGGGGCTTTTATCTCTACGGCGATTGAGCCGAACACCAACCCTGTCCTTTGTGAAGCTCATGACTCCAAGGTGCCGGACTCCTCTCTGGACTCCGAGCCTTCTGCGCCCCTGCCAACCGTATCCGATTGGGCACCGGTCATAGAGTTCACCACCACGGACATCTTTCAACACTCGCCCTTTGGCGACATCCTGAATTTACTGAAGTCTCTCTCTTTATCAGGAGAGCCCTGGCCGGACTATGGTCAGCAATGTTGGGATGCAGACGGCAAAGAAATTCAAAGCCCACCCACCACCCACTTCGTAGCCACTGTCGAAAGTTTAAACGACGTGCTCGATTTCGACTCCAAAGACATCGACGGTATGGACGACGATGTAGGAGATAAGCATGAACCAGCACCTATAAGGCATTGGATAGCCACCTCATCTCATGATGTATACATGGTGGATACACCTAAAGGAAGCGACGACAAGGAACAACGGGACGCCACGAGGGATCATTCCCTTGAAAAGCAGTCAAAACGGCGACGTAAGCGCCACTCAAAATCCCGCCTCGACAAAGATAGCATCCATACAGACCCAGCCATAGAGCAGGGCAAACCGGTGGACGACGAACATGCTATTGAGCAACCGTCCGAACAGGACAATATGGATAAACAATCCGTCCCCGGCGAAGATAACAGTCCGGACGATCTCACACCGGACAAGTTGCTGGAGCAGAAGAACCTCCACAAAAGGCTCGTCGCCACTGCGTGTAGCCTGAAAAAGCAGAAGCGGAAGCTCAAAACAGCGGAAGATGCGCTCAGAATCAGATGGATCAAAGTACTCAACACCGCAGACAAATACGGCGATAGTCGCCGAACAAAGAGCTACCCAAAGCGAAAACTACTGCCCGAATTTGATGAGAAGGCTGTAGAGCCCCCGCAATCAAAGAACAAAGAGACCACCCGGTCGGATAGACGACCCCATGGCAAACATAGAGCGGCAAACGGCGCCGCACACAAGCCGGCACGCGATCCGCACACGGATTTGCATCAAAAAGATGGACCAATTAGATCTATCTACGGCCCAAGAAAGCAAGCTATAGTAAGCAATGCAACACATCAAATATCCGAATATTACGGTACACCCAAATATAGGGGTGCCGCACACCCCCTATGTTTCACCGATGAGGTCCTGGATTATGAATTTCCAGCGGGATTCAAGCCCGTAAACATAGAGGCGTACGACGAAACAACGGACCCTGGAGTCTGGATTGAGGATTACATCCTCCACATACACATGGCTAGAGGAGATGACCTCCACGCCATAAAATACTTACCCCTCAAGCTCAAAGGGCCAGCCTGGCATTGGCTCAAAAGCCTCCCTGAAAACACCATTGGAAGTTGGGAGGAGCTCGAGGATGCTTTTCGGGCAAATTTTCAAGGGACCTATGTCCGACCTCCGGATGCAGACGATTCAAGTCACATAACTCAACAACCCAGAGAGTCAGCCCGAAAATTCTGGAACAGATTCCTTACCAAAAGGAACCAAATAGTCGACTGTCCGGGCGCCGAAGCCTTAGCAGCTTTCAAACATAACGTCCGAGACGAATGGCTCGCCAGACATCTCGGCCAAGAAAGGCCAAGAACAATGGCCGCATTAACAAGCCTCATGACCCGCTTTTGCGAGGGAGAGGATAGCTGGCTGGCAAGATGCAGTACTAGTGACCCAAGTACATCCGAAGTCAGGGATGGAAACGGGAAACCGCGACGCAGCAAGGACCAGCGCCGGACAGAGGGAAACAGCCCGAAGAGCACGCAGTCAACACCGGATTCAAAAGCTCACGGCAGAATCATACAAAACTGCCTCTTAAGGATAACAGGGACGAGCTATCTAACTTAAACAAAATCTTGGACAAGATATGCCAAATCCACAGTACTCCCGGGAAGCCTGCAAACCATACCCACAGAGATTGTTGGGTCTTCAAGCAGTCCAGCAAACTCAACACCAAACACAAGGGGCTCGACACACCAAGCGAGGACGATGACGAACCCCACAAGCAGAGCACCAGAAAACAAAAGAATTTCCCACAAGAAGTCAAAATAGTAAACTCACTTTACGTGACAAAAGGGAAAAACAGAATGGCGCCGATAGAGATACACGCCATGCGGCCTATCCCAGAGGAGTCTCGCCACTGGTTATTAAAACCAGTCACCTTCGACCATCAGGATTACTCTAGAAGTATCCAGAATGCAGGATGGACTGCCTTGATATTAGATCCGATAATCGACGGACTCCAATTTACACAAGTCCTAATGGACGGCGGCAGTGATCTAAACCTGTTATATCAGGACACAATCCGCACAATGGGGATAGACCCAACCAAAATTCACCATAGCAATACTTCCTTTCAAGGGGTAATGCCAGGCCCATATGCCCATTGTAAGGGCTCTCTATTGCTAGAAGTTGTGTTTGGCTCACCCGACAACTTCCGCCGCAAAAAGTTAACCTTCCACCTCGCCCCATTCACAAGTAGCTACCAAGCACTACTGGGACGCTAAGCTTTCGCCCGCTTTAACGCAATACCGCATTATGCATCCCTTACACTTAAAATGCCCGGTCCGCGAGGCATCATCTCCTTAAAGGGAAATATCGAATGTTTCTCGAGCGCGGAAGATTGTGTGACTGCCTTGACAGCCACACACTAAACCGGCTTCACTAATCAAAGCACCTAAAACAGGTCGTTCAGACCCTGGACACGGGTAGACGAGTCCGGCATAAACATACAAGGGCTTACTAACCGCGTACCCCCGCACAAGGGGCTCTGCGCATGTACAACAAGAGACAATAAAGCTCAATTTTATTCACTTTTTTTGAATCATACCTTGTTTATTTAACATAACATACACTTTCGCATGATCTTTTTCAACTAAGTTCCTCTCTTTTACAGATGAACACCGTGCTACACCCGTCCAGGATACGGCACAACGGAGACACAGGCGCAGACGTGCAGTAGGAACCCGTGACAAGGATTCTTTTCAGATTAAGACCCTGCGTAAACCTTTTTTACTGTCTCTTGTTAATACACATCCCTAGGTTTCTTGCTATAACCGAGGAGGAGGCTGGCGTTTTGGCATGGGCCACGTCAGAATTTTGCGCGTACCTGGACACCAGGGGCTTATTACCAAGGGCGTTGTTCGGCCCGTTTTCATAAAGACTAAATACCTTAGGGAGTGTTCGGCGTCTCGAGTTAGGCCTTATATGCATCAGCTCCGAATCATGTCTTTGGTCAAATGTTGGGTTTTTCCGGCTCCTGTGTTTTGCTGCCTTATGTTCCGCTCTATCGGCTAAGGCGGCACCAGGAGAACTACTGCGATTGTGCCCCGGTTCGGCCAGGCGAGCACCTCAGTAGAGAAAGCCGAAAACTAACTGTCATGATATAGCGTGAGACTGGTCAACCACTCGATGACCCACCGGAATCTTTAGGGTTCCTCTGCCTTGACGAAGGGCCGTTTCCTGGTCAGGCACTTATGCGCCCTGAATTCAGGTGAACGCGGTGCCCCTAGGGGCTATATAGTAGCCCCACTGTCAAACTCCTATGGCTAAGTGAAAGTGATAAAGCATTATAGTCCGGTTGCCTAGTTTGCCGCGCTACCACCTCCTTTATAGTACCAAGACATTGGATCAAGTGTGAAAATGCGCCTTTTGCAAACACCCCCGCATTATATGCGTGGGGGCTAAAGCCGAAGACTGCCATCTTTCAGGAGGTATTTTAATTCTTGAAGGCACAAGTATAAAAAGCTTTTATATTTCATCGAAACATTGTTTCACTATAATACATGTTATTCGAACATAATATCCTTCGAGCACTGCGTCTCTATTAAACGAGCGCCCTGCAGAACTTCCTGAAAATAGTGCTAGACAGGTACTCGGCTTTCGTCTGAATCTTGGGATGCAACATCGGTGGCCTTCATCTCCGCCCAGTATGCCTTGACACGGGCAAGAGCCATCCGCGCACCCTCTATGCATGTCGACCTCCTCATTGCATTGATATGCGGCACAACACCAAGGAACTGCTGCACCAAGCCAAAATAACTCTTCGGCTCGGGCCTCTTCGGCCACAAAAGACTCACGCATCCTTCATGGCAAGTCCGGATAACCTATTCAGCTCCGCCCATTCGGCCAAGTGATCGGTTAATGGAAGTGGGCGCTCTGGATTATGGAACTGTGACCAAAAAACCTTTTCCTTTTCTTGATCCTTTTGATCTCGGAAGTGTTCGGCCGCGTCCGCGGCACTTGCCGCCAAGTCCAGATAAGCATCCTCCGCACTCCACAGCCGGTCCAACTAAGCATATTTAGGATCCATGAATTTCCTCCGCAGCAGAAAGGGCTTTCTAGCCGCGATATCTCCGGCCTGACGCAGCTCCTCCTTCATAGCTCTCATCGCAGAGCAAGCATCCTTGGCCTTGGTAGTGGCCTTCTTCAGGTCCTCTTGTACCGCTCGATCTTCTTTTTCAAGAAGCTTGCAGCGGTCGGCAACATTCTTCAACTTCATGGCCATCTCGGCCATTTCATTCTTGCTTTAGCAGTGAGCAGCCTGTTCGGCTTTTAGCTCTTCGGCCACCTTCAAGGCAGCCGCATCACTCTTTCTGGCCTGCTCCTTAGCTCGGGTGAGCTCCACCCGAAGGTTCTCCATGGCAGCGGCACCATCTGCATCAAGCATACATGTTGTAAGGCATGGGCATCAAGCTCCCTTACCAGGTGTCCACGGAGAAATTGCATACCTTGTGACTCGTTAAGTCGCTTATTGACAAGCGTGATGTCGGCATCCGCCACGTCAAGTTGCCGCTTTAGTTCGACAAGTTCATCAGTCCGGCTAGCCACCGGACCCTTCGCCACTTACATAGGACGGGCGACATATTATACCTGGGATTATGATCCTCGGCCCGCTGTCATTTTTTGACAACACACCGAGCCTCAGGGGCTACTATCTGCACAGGGCGCATTTTATATGTGGAACTGTCAGAAGGTACATCATTTTGCGTACCTCAAAACCTGTCAATAAACTTTCGACGGCTTCGTGCAATCTGCTCTCAGCGGATGAAATCCTTTCAATCACCGTACCCATTAACGCACGGTGATCTTCTGAGATAGACGCTCGCCCGAGAAGATCCTTCAGCTCCTCCGATCTTACACCAGGTGGTGCCGGACTGGTCCGATGGCCTTTTTCGAAGGCCGGACGCGGAGGGCTTTGGGGGGACATACGACTACCTTCCGGCCCTGCCGGACTCGAAGAAACCCTCCACGACGATACCTCAGGGTCGCTTGCCTCGCAAGACGGTACGGCAGGGGGAGGCGTTTCGCTCTCTATCATCTCCGGTCGAAGATCCCCCGAAGATGAGCTCTGCTGAGAAGGGCTGAGATCCGAACTACAAGGTAAAATTTTGGTTATCTTCATCAGAAATAAGGCAGGGGTATCCTTTATTTTAACTCCCCTTTTTACTTACGGCTCGGTGAAGGGCTGATCCCCTTGGGGGCACAATGCGGCCGAGGCATCTCTTGGCGCAGGACCCTCTGACGAAGATTTCTTCCCCCGCTTTGAGACCATGGTCTCCGGGTCTTCAGAGGCGGTCCTTTTCTTCCCTTGGATGGAGGGATTCTCGATCCCTCCTTTCCTGACAGCCTCCTTCACGGAGGCGGTAGCTTCCTTGTTCCCCCCTTCACCTTCTTCCGAAGGCACAACGTCCAGCATCCTGGTTAACACGGGATCCGGCGTGGTCTCAGGGAGGGGGGCCGGACACCTGATTAACTTTGCTTTCTCTATCCACTCCTGTTCATGGGACAACTCTTTTGAGGGCCAATTCATGACAAATATGGGATAGCGTGTCCGGGTATAGGGCTACTTACTTGAGTATCCGGGCGATTGCAGCTCAGACCTGCGTCCTCGGTCAAGTCCGGACACATCGCTTGTGATCCGAAGAAAAGCTTATACATCTCCACGGGTGTTGCGCCCATAAAATGTTGGAGAGCTCGTGGTCCCTCCGGGTTAAATTCCCACAGGCGGAGGGGGCGACGTTTGCAGGGCAGGATGTGACGAATCAGCATGACCGGCGCTACTACGACCAGAGTGATCTCTCTCTCTCTCTCTAGGAGGTCTTGAATGCGGCCCTGCAACAGGGGCACGTCCTTGGACGGCCCCCAGTCAAGTCCTTTATTGACCCATGACGCCAGCCGCGGTGGAGGACCCGAGCGAAAGGCAGGCGGCGCCACCCATTTGGTGCCCCTGGGAGCTGTGATATAAAACCATTCTTGTTGCCATAGGCTGAGCTCCTCTAGGAAAGAGCCCTCGGGCCACGGAGCATCAGCATTCCTGCTTATAACAGCCCCTCCACACTCTGCCTGCTGCCCCCTGATCATCTTCGGCTCCACTTTGAAGGTCTTGAGCCACAATCCTAAGTGAGGGGTAATGCGGAGGAAGGCTTCGCATACAACAATGAACGATGAGATGTGGAGGATGGACTCCGGATCCAAGTCGTGAAATTCCAACCCATAATAAAACATGAGCCCCCTCACGAAGGGGTCCGTCGGGAAGCCTAGCCCCCGAAGGAAGTGAGACGCGAACACCATGCTTTCACCAGGCTTGGGAGTGGGAATAACCTGCCCTTGGGCAGGCAACCTATGCGAAATTTCGCCGGTTAGATACCTGGCGTCTCTTAGCTTTAGCACGTCTTCTTCCGTAGCGGAGGAAGGCATCCACCGGCCTTGCAGGTCAGAGCCGGACATCATCGAAGGTTCAAAGCGCCTGAATCTGGAGCTTTGGGTGTTGGAACTCGAGGCGAGGGGCGGATTCGATTCAGATTGAAAGAAAGGAGTGGAGCCTTGGTCTCTTTATCAAGAGGTTGAATACCAAGAGCCTTCCCCGTGACCGTTCAGGACTCACCTTCGATAGAGGAGACGAGCCAACGGGCACGACTGGGTTACCCACGCATGTATTAATGAGAATCTCAGAATAAGGGGACACGATCTCTGCTTTGACAAGACGTGCCAAGGAAACCGCCTTGCTAAACGCGCTGAGGTGGGACAGTAAAAACAATTCGAATAAAGGCTTGGCCTTGGTGTGATGTCACGCCACGAAATACGTCAGCAGATTGAATTTGTGTAAATATTATTCTCTCTACGGTGGTATGTGGAACTTATTTTGCAGAGCCAGACACTATCCTTGTGTTCAAAATCTTCTATGAAATATTTGGAGGAGGAACCCGCCTTGCAATGCTGAAGACAATATGCGCGCTGGACTCGTCCTCATTGAAGCCTGGTTCAGGGGCTACTGAGGGAGTCCCGAATTAGGGGGTGTCCGGATAGCCGAACTATCACCTTTGGCCGGACTCCTGGACTATGAAGATACAAGATTGAAGACTTCGTCCCGTGTCCGGATGGGACTTTCCTTGGCATGGAAGGCAAGCTTGGTGATACGGATATGTAGATCTCCTACCATTGTAACCGACTCTGTGTAACCCTAACCCTCTTCGGTGCCTATATAAACCGGAGGGTTTTAGTCCGTAGGACGAACAACAATCATACCATAGGCTAGCTTCTAGGGTTTAGCCTCTCTGATCTCGTGGTAGATCTACTCTTGTACTACCCATATCATCAATATCAATCAAGCAGGAGTAGGGTTTTACCTCCATCGAGAGGGCCCGAACCTAGGTAAAAACATCGTGTCCCTTGTCTCCTGTTACCATCCGCCTAGACGCACAGTTCGGGACCCCCTACCCGAGATCTGCCGGTTTCTCCAAGTGCAGTCCCACGTGTCAGTGAAGAGGCAAGCCGAAGCGCGTTCCGTTTGCGTGAGCCATGTGCAGGACCGAACGTGTGTGGGGTGCAATGCGACCGCGACAGGAGTGTTGTGAGTGTACCGCCTTTTTTCCTTTTAAACTAGGTGTTTCGCTCCCTCAAAAAAATTTGTTGCTTCGCGCGATCCATCGATACTTCTACTAGTAATCCGGTAATCCCGACTAAAACGACGCGGCCGGGTCTTTTCCTGCGCGATATGCTGGGAGGTTGGCTTAGTTGGGTTTTGTAGGACGAGTAATGCTACACCTACGTAATCCCAATTACGTAATTAACGTAATGTGAAACATGTGAGTTGTTGATTGTAGATTGGGGGGAGGGAGGGGCCCACCACCATGAAAATCAGGGGAGGAGAGAGAGAGAGGCAATTTACGTTAACCCTTTCGTAGGTTCCTGTAGATGTAGAAAGATGTGAAATGCGTGAATGTGTAGTGGACGTACTATTGGAGTGCCTAAGATAATTTGTGTATGTATAGACCCTATGTGTTTATTATACTTCGCATGTTAGATTTGTCTCGGTTCAATAAAAAGCATAGTTGGTGATGATGGTGTGCCTGTCATCCTGCAATATAGGCCGCCCGATCTATATCTAACGGATAGGAAGGAAACTATGACAATTTACCCGCACTCCTCTCCACATTTGCAGATAAGGCTTTCCCTCGTTCATCCTTTTCTCCCACAAGATCTTGATCTTCCGTGCAACGCACGGGCATCTTGCTAGTACTCCTACAATATATATATATTATTGTGAAAGTTCATATACACCGGCCAAGATTAATGCAAACACGGCAGATTTTCATTACATTTCGAACTTTTATAGGACAGAAAAATAAAAGAAACCCGACCCTAAACCTATTCTACGGCGGCGACCGACGTCCTCCATTTGCGATCTCTATGTACGGGGGCGGAGTTCAAGAACCGTGAAGTAAAGGTGCGGTCTCCGGCGAGGAAGAGTAGAACACGGGATACGGACCGGCCAGTTGGCACACCATGCCCTGCCGCCTCCCATGCCCTACTCATCCTCGGAGGAGTCCCTGACCTCGGCGGTGCCGGACGTTGGACGGCGGCAAGTAGGACGCATGGCTGATGGTGCTCCCATCGTAGGCCGCCAGCGTGGCCACCGCTTGTGCGGTCACATCCGCGTCTGGCTATGCCTCTATTGCATCACAAGAGGTGACTTGAGCGAGGGCGGCGACCTCGAGCTTCATCCCCGAAGACAAGCTCTCCCACAGAGCGTTCGCACTTGCGGCCATGGCGGATGTGGTGCCAGGTAGGAGGACGATGTGGAGGTTAGCTGGGCGTTGCCGCTTTAAGTAGCGCATTCCGGTGAGGCCAAGCGTCCGGGTGCGTCATTAAGTCATCGGAGTTGGTTCCTCGGGCACCGAGCCTCTTAACGTTGACATACGAACGAACGACATGAATGCGGGCAGCTGGCGCCGGCTGGGAACGCACCACGCGACGGCGCGAGGGACGAGAGTTTTGGTGTGCCAGCGTAGTTAGCTGCGGTCGTGGCAACGTTGGAGATGCCCTTTGCTCACATGTGATCCCCGCATGTCATTGAAAAAGCAAGACGACCCGGCATGGTCTCGGGTCCAGAGGATGCAGTTGGCCATGCTACACCACTCCGCCGACACGTCGCGGTGCCCCGTGCATCCTCGACGAGCCGGGTGTTGGTGTTTGTTTGGATTGTGGCCAAAGTGCACCTTACTAAAATTTTAGTCATGACCCAACGATTGGTCTTTGTTTGGATGGTTGCCATTTTTTTGGCATGCCAATGAACTCTAGCCAACTCTAGTTCATTTTTTTGCCAATGTCGGCCAAATCATGGGCAACCAATACCTCAACCAAAATTTTGGTCATGACCCAAAGATTGGTCTTTGTTTGGATGGTTGCCATTTCTTTGGCATGCCAATGAACTCTAGCCAACTCTAGTTCATTTTTCTTGCCAATGTCGGCCAAATCATGGGCAACCAATACCTCAACCAAAATTTTGTCTACCCAATGCTTTGATGGGGCAACCTTGGGCACAAACCAAACATACCGTTGGTCGTGCCACAGCACTAACGCCACCCTCGGCACACTGAAACTGACTGTGTCTAGCAATGATATGAGCATGTTGCTCACCACGGTCGCCATGTCCAGAGGCGGTGCTGGAGCTACGCCCCATTGTTGGCCCCAACGACCCACATGAACGGTTGTCGGTGGTGAGGAGGTCGTGGGCCAGCTCCTCCATTGGACTAGTCTGCGCTACGTCGTCCCGACGTGTGTACCCCACATGTCGGTTTCCCTGTTTTCCCGGCCATATTCGAGCGTTAGTGCTCCGTGTTGCGCATTAGGCCTTTCACTATGTAGGCCAAGCGAGACAACTTATTGTTTATTTGAGCCGCTCAAGTATAATCATCTGGCGTTTGCTTATTTCTCATTCCTCTCCAACCCTCTTCTCCATCGATCATGTCGCCCTCCAGTCGAGTCCATCCTCCCGCATGCCTCATTTGAACATTCCGCCGAGTATCATTCACATGTACCCACCCTATCCTCTTTCAATAGATCTCCGGACCCCGAGATGAAATCGAGAGGGAACGAGTGGGGGCACGTGATACCTAAGGTGGATTCAAAATTTTGAACCGGTGATCATAGCATCCGAAAATCATATATAAAGGGTATTCAATGTTTGTTTCATTTTTGAACGTACAATATACTCCCTCCTATCCTTTCTAGTTTACATATAAGTTTTATGTGTAGTCAAAGTATCTCTACTTTGATCAAAAAGGTATGCACATTCAACAACGCCCAATCAATATTGTTAGATTCGTACGTACTCCTAGATTTGTACTCAAGATGGTTTCCAATTTGACTATTGACAAGATTAATAGTACATGAGATGTATAATGTGAAAATTATATCATTGGAAACTCCTTTCACATACGAATTTGATCGTATGCTTTGTGTAAGTTGCATGTCATATATTATTACTCTAACATTTGGTCAAAGTTAGCCTCGAAAAACGCATTAGACCCTGTATGCTTTGTGTAAGTTGCATGTCATATATTATTACTCTAACATTTGTGTAAGTTGCATGTCATATATTATTACTCTAACATTTGGTCAAAGTAGTATAGTGGAAGTGGATCCTCTAACGTAGGTATCCCTGCCTTACCCTCCCTTTCGGTCACTTACTGGCGGACCCCATGCTTGCTAGGCCCCGCATGTCAGTTACTCAATGGGTTCGGCCACGTCAGGGGATCCTCATCCGTAGTATACTCCCTCTGTTTTTATTTACTCCGCATAAAATGGAGGGAGTGGTGGTATAATAAATGACGCGGGGGGGGGAGGGGGAGGGACGTCGGTTTGCTCTCAACTGCGGTCCCACAAGCGAGCGAAAACACAAGACGAAGCGCGTTCCATTCGGTGAGCGACGTGGAGGGTCCAGCGTGCCGGGCTGCAACGCGAACGCGACAAGAGCGATGTACAGTCAAAACCGATTGACCGGTCGTCACCGGAACCACTATTCACACCAGAACCTTCGCTGCTCGGCCTACGCCAGCCACTGCCCTAAAACCACACCAAATATCTAGCCCATTCCCCCACCTTACGATCCCCTAGCCCACATCAAGCGTCCCCTAGTTCGCCGGAAAGCCATGGTGTGCCGCGAGATCACTTACTACAAGATGCTGACGCCGGAGCGCCGCGCAGAAATCGTGGTGGTGGTCGGCGCCACAGACCTCCGTTCCCAAGCTCGCTTTGCAGCGGGCCAATCCCCGAGTTCTCTGGAGCCAAACTACGAGGAGGAGGAAGCTGATCCAATGTTCATGGCGGAGGTCGTGGCGCAGAAGGCCCCCGATGGGTATGAGACGATCGATGTCGACTTCGTGCCCGCGTCTGAGTCCCCCATGGTGCAGGCGGACCAGTAGTTCAACATGGCGATACTAAAGAAGGACCGGGAGGCAGAGGCTCAACTCGACGCGGAGCGTGTGCATGCCGCTACCATCGAGGCTCTCCTGCAGGCAGAACCGGATGTCGTGGATGTGAACCGGGCGGCGAAGGCTCAACTTGAGGCGGAGCGCGCGGATGCCACTGCCATCGAGGCCCTCCTGCAGGCGGAACTGGACGTCCTGAACATGAACCGGGCGGTAGAGGCTCGACTCGACGCAGAGCGTGCGGATGCCGCTCTCATCGACGCCCTCCTACAGGCGGAACCGGACGTCCTGGACTTGAACCGGGCGGCGGAGGCTGGACTCGACACGGAGCGTGTGGATGTCGCTGCCATTGAGGCCCTCCTGCAGGCGGAATCGGACGTCCTTGACTTGAACCGGCTGTGCTCTGGTCTGTGCAGAGCACCCGCACGCTCTGCTTGAACGAGTAGCTGGAGGCCGAGGACAACCTCGGTGCGGAGACACACGTCGGCAGCAACGGCTGGTTCGCGCCGACAGCCAAAGACGACGAGGCCGTCTCTTTTCGTGAGCAGTGATAGTTTTTCTTTATGTTGTTGTTTTTATGGATCTTTTGCTCTGTAAAAACATATATTTGTTATGCAAGTCGCCTGACTTGGGTCAGTCTACCATTTCAGGCGGTTGGATGAATATCCTACGTCTCCTAACCCTTCTTTCCTTCTTCCTCACCTCTTCTTCTTCCCCAACAGACCACCGCACGGGCCGTACGGATACTCCCCAACATGCGGTTGGATAAACATACTCTATGAACGAAAATTATGTGTCAGCGATAGGATGGCTGAGTTTGGTTTGTTCACATGCGACAGCACGTGTCAGTGAGGGTGCGTTCCCTTGGTTGGGTTTGCGGCGTGCAGGAGCGACTGTGTGAGGGTGCGGTGCGACCGCGGCGTGCAGGAGCGACCGTGTGAGGGTGCGGTGCGACCGCGACAGCCGTGCGCAAGTGTACCTCCTTCTCATTTTGAAAACTTTAGGCAAGCTTGGCAAAAATGTGTGGCGAAGTTTGGCAATGCAAGGCCTAGACCCAAACAGGATAAGTACGTACGTACTAGGAGTACTAGTGTTAAAAAAGAAAGGCGGGGTTTTCCTTCGCGGGATTTAATCGATACAAATCCTCGTTTCACGTGTCAATTAATGCGTATTTTTTTCTCCAAAGACCAAAGAGCTAACCATCTCACTCCTCATCGCTTGATTAATGCAGCGCCATGCAAACCAACCTTCTCACTTCCGCATGCATGCAGGGGATATTAATGTCCTTGGTTGCTAACCCCATCAATTTTGCCTCGATTAGTGTTAGTGGCCCTTTGCAAATTGTAATTTTGATATACTGGCCTTGTGTACAAAAAAATGGAGGTAGTAACTATATTTGACTTCCTTCCCCATTGCGGTGACGTCGACGATATCTTTTTTTGGTGGTTTGGCGAAGTGCGTTCGACGGAGAACACCATTGAGGGAGACCACGGTAAGTCGTTCGCAAGTGCCGCCTGCAAGCCGAGACAACCGCCTTATTTGCATCCAGGAAGTCCTTTACTAGTACTACTAGGAGTACTAGTGCGGTGAGATGGTTTCTCGAAGAAGACGATGGAGAAGCGGAGTCAGCGAAGAGTGAAATGATGGTTGCTTCGTCCGTGCTTTTGTGATTTGACGCCTCACTGCTTTGTGATTTGTGATAGAAGGGACAGGGGAGTAGACTCTGTGCTCTATACTGTACTACATGCGTCCAAGCATGGGAGAAAGAGGAGAGACGTTGCATTTTTCTATTCCTTCAATCAATCAATCAGGGAGCTTCGGTTCCATCTTTTTGGCTTTGGCAACACCGTCCACAATGGTTCCCACGATGCCAAAAGCTATTTTCACATTTGGCTACACATTGTGGATGCCCTTAACCGTACCACTTGGTTTTGCTCCTGTGTGCTATCTATACAAATCTCAATTATATTGATCTAAAAAATTATAGAATCAAGATTAGTAAAAAGGAGGTGATTTTGCCGCGCGGATGGCGGGGGAGGTTTCTTATTTGAGCAATGCTACATCCACGTAATGGTTTACGTAAAGTTACGAACTGATGTGATGTGGGACTATTTGATTGGATTAAAGGAGAGGATTAGGCCCACCCCACCTGAAAATCAGGGGGGCATATATAGATTAGATGGAAAGTATACGTAGCAGCTACGTAGCCCTTTGTAAGTCTAGGATTAGGCTTCTTATTTTCGGAGGACGTTGTCCTGGCGGTTTGCTAACATGCGGTCCCACGTGTCAGTGCTTTACCAAGCCGATCCGCGTCCCACATGAGGCAGAACAACGGCAGAAGCAACACGTGGTTAAGTTGAAGAAGATGAGGGAGAAGCGGATTCAGCAACGAGTGAAATGATGGTTGCTTCGTCCCTCCAACTTAACTGCGGGAAAGGTGCAGCTTTGTGATTTGACGCCTCATTGCTCATTACTACGCCGGCGCCATGACTGGGGTGCTTCACCCCGGCTGCTCTGCACTGTATTCCGGTATGGCACGTGGACCCGGTAGCTTGATGTCCCACATGTCGGCGAAAGGGACTAGAAGATTTATGAAAGCGAGCGCTCCACTCTTACGACGGAGGAGTAGACGACACGACGGCCCAGTGAACTGTCACTTGTACTGTATAGTACTATAGTTTTGCTGTTTCGCACGATCCATCGATACAAACCCGATTAAACAGGAAAGGGCGGGATTTTTCCCGCGCGGTAGA
The DNA here is from genome assembly GCF_018294505.1 of Triticum aestivum. NCBI lineage: Eukaryota > Viridiplantae > Streptophyta > Magnoliopsida > Poales > Poaceae > Triticum > Triticum aestivum. The sequence goes on from NC_057810.1 coordinate 236,624,228, forward strand.
TGATACTGGCCATACATTTCAAAGGCAATTTTAATGTATGCAAACTGAATAATTATAAGTAACAATATGATATCTAGTAAAACTAAAAACACATATGATTTATTGTGTTAGAGTGTAGTAGTAGTGCTGTATTGCATAGTTGTTAGATGTAACATGCGAGAACGTGTAGAGATGTAGTTTTGGAGGGCCTACAGAGAGAAAAGCGTAATACGGTCACCGAACTTCAGAATAAGCTGATTACGGTCACTATATACGTTTTGCGGTGATTATACGGTCACTTGCTCACAGTTCAGCATCGGATTGCACTCTGTTGACCGGCCAAATAGTCTGCGTGGCGCCATGTTGACTAGTTAAATTGACCATGTTCCTTGTGGGTCCCACCTGTCAGTTCGCATAGGCAAAAGGTCAGATAAACACAAATTTACGCAGGCGCGACAAGGCTCCAACCCGTGCGCGGGAATCACCTGGTTGTGTATGTGTCTGTCAGGGCCTGATGTGTGCGCATGCACGTGTAGGTTGAGCACTTGAGCGTGAGAGTGTGTGTTGGTCGTGTGGTGTACTGGTGTGTGCATGCATGCGTGCGTGTGTGCGTGTGAGTGTTGCGTGCGTGCGTGGCTGCGTGTGTACGTGTGAGTGTTGCGTGCGTGCGTGGGTGCATGTGTTTGTGTGAGTGTTGCGTGGATGCAGTTCGTGTGCATGCGTGCGTGTGTGTATAATCACCACACCAGCTCCTGTGTGTTAAAACAGACGGCTCAGCATACCAATACAAGGCCACCTTGTCCGCTGTGCCCGCGGTCATGACTTCGAACCACCGTCCAAATATTTTTTGTCGTTTGTTTTCATTCTTACTAGCAAGATGCCCGTGCGTTGCACGTAACATCAAGATGCATTTGTATGACTTGTTTATCTTGTGAGAGAAAAGGATGAACGAGGGAAGGCCTTATTTGCAAATGTGGAGAGGTGTGTGGGTACCTTTTTGCAAAATTGCCATAGTTTCTTTCCTATCCGTCAGATATAAATCGGACGGCCTATATTGCAGGATGGCAGGCACACCATCATCACCAACTCTGTTTTTTATAAGAGTGTATTTTATGTATTTTATAAGAGTGTAGATGTAGAGTAGATACAAGTCGACAGGTGGGCACGATGGTAGTGAGATAATGTGATGCAACACTAGAGGTGCCACGTGGAGCGTTTAACTGGTCAACTAGTCATGTCATGAGCAAATACAGAGTTGTACGGTGAGCCCGTGACTGTATAATAACCACTAAACGTAAATGGTGACCGTAATGAGTGGATTCTGAAGTCCAATGTACGTATCGTGCTTTCGCTTCAAATACAATGATCGTCATTGCATATATCGCGAGAGAAAGATGAAACATGCGTGAATTTTCTGGGGGCTTACTTTTAGAGGACCTGGAGATAGTTTTGTGTGCATACGTGAAAGGGGCGTACAGGGGGGGTATGCGATGGAGAGAGAGATGCTCTTCGTTTCTCTTTATTATGACTAACTTTGTATATAGTATAAAAATATACAAATTCACAGTGCGGAATAAATATCATTGTGGGCACCATGCAATGCAAATTAGCGTTCGTACTCCTCCATATAACTTTGTAATGTTGTATATATGTAGAAACTCTAAAATAATTTTTTGGCCACACTTTATTCAAAAGGAATGTTGTATGCGAAATAAACGTGAAGAGAGGGCTTTTTAGATCAATGGGGTACGTGATGTAACATGTGTGAATGTGTAGTTGATGCATTTGGCGGGGCCTAGAGAGGTATGTGTGTGTATTACGTATTCGAGAGAGGCATGGATAGAGGGGCCGACGGGGGGGGGCGTGGGAGAGATAGCACGAGAAATGAGAGTGGTCTAGAGAGAGAGAGACGAATATGACGTCACGACAAGAGATTCCATTCCCTTGAGTGTGTATATGCAAGGGGGGAGGGAATAGAGGCACCAGGAGAAATTTTCTGTGTGTGTGGTGTTTGTGTTGGTATGTGTGGGTGTGAGAAGATAATGAGACGTGGGGGCAGAGGGTGTGTCACCGTGTGAGGTCCGGTGGGTCGAGGTGAGGCCCTTCGTTCGGTTCCATCCTGCGCCACATTGGTCGGCTCTTGACGCATTTAGGAAGACCCATGGATGACTAGTCGTACAAGACAAAGATAGCGGAATTGTGAAGGACTCTGTGTCCACTGACAAAGCCGGCTAGGATTTGTAACCCTAGGTTCTCGGACTAAGGTAACCCCTTTATCTCTGATATTACTATTCATCCAACCTAACTTTAAGGGGCATCCTACAGAATGTTGTGCTAGAATCATACTCGTCGATTAGGAAGAGAGGTGTGAGACAATGCGTGAGAGACAGGCGTAAAGATAATGTGTGTACATGAGACACGTAGGCAGGTCCATGTATATAGAAAGGGTCGATGAGGATTGTGTGTGTGTATGTTTGCGGGAGGAAGAGTCCCTGTGATAAAGGTTAGTGAAAACAGTTGTAAATGGTTACGAGAGGGAGGGAGGGTTATATTTAGAGCATGTGTGCGAGAAAGACACCTCGGGAGAAAGTGTGTGAGCATGTGTGAGAGACCATCGATGGAGAGTGAAACTACACGTAAAAGACTGCTCTACACATTGATTAGAGATATAAATTGTATCCAAATATTAGGATGGGATCATGATATTTGCAATTCGCGTAAGGAGCGGTCATTGATCCATCAGATATCTAGATTCTATCGAATTTGAGCATGTCTATGTTATTATTCGACACAATTGATCCACATAGTTAGTATTTTTGAACTCTAGACAATGCATCACTTTAGCAATCGAATATAAACGTGAGTATAGTTCATGTTGTGTGTGTAAAGCACACTATACATAAGAAAGTTACACAATGGACATTATAAATAGCTACCTATGAACTAGCATACATTTGAATTCAACTTAAGGTGGTTTAAAAAAATTGAATTCAACATGAAGTCCATTCGATTATTTGAATTTGATATCATGGCATTTGTAAACCATACCTAAATTATGGGGGCACCAATCTTTGCTCTGATTTTGTACATAATAGCATATGTAGTCGTGTACAAAATAGATTCAAATTTAGCTCCTCCATTCCAAAATAATCGTAGTTATAGGATTTTCAAGTGTCAAAATTTCAAAAAGAAGCGGATAATTTAATGAGGTTTTCAAACATACAAGGTCAAATATAACGTTGTCTATTTAGGTCAATCCTCATAGTTCAAGAGTACTCTAAACATGAATGCTTGTGTTTCAAAATTTCGAACGAAGTGCCAAAAGAGCCTCTACTCACTTGAAACCGCGTGAGAGCAATGTTTGGTAGTACAAGGAAATTACTTTTCTAATAACTCCGACCCGTGAAACCTACCGGCCCGACGTCGAAAGGTCTAAACCGGGGTAGGTTTGTAGCTTCATCTAGACGCCACGCAACCGCCTCCGAAAAACATTCATACACATTGGCCGCCTAAGCACACATGCGCGCGGCCGAAATCGCTCTCGCCCACTATTTGGGACACCTGGGATTACCATCCTACCCCCGACCCGCAGTAGGTCCAAAATTTAAGAGGCGGGCAAAGTTTGTACTTTTCCCAAATTTCAAACAAGCGCGTCCCATCTTCTGTTCAAAAAAGCCAAAAACAAGCGTGTCCCAGACCGAAACATGGTCCCCCCACCCGTCTGATTCCCCATTCGTACTCCATGGGCGCCAAAACTACCTCTCCACCAGCCGCGAAACCCTGGCATCCTCCGTCCGCCACCCCATCCCACCCATCAACCTCCACCCTCCTCCATCATGCCGGAGCCGATACCCCGACGTCGTCGTCCACCGCAACCTCAACCGCAACGCCCTCCACGGCTAGTAGTTGAAGCCGAGGCCGAGCCGTCCGTACCCGAGCCAGTTCAACCACGCCATCCTGCGCCTCACCGCTACCGCTCCAACTTCGCCACCCTCCACCACACCGGAGCTGTTCCTGCTACGCCGTCCTTCGCCGCCTCGGATTTGCTTCCCCTCCGCCGACATACGGCCACGACAACACAGTCAACAATTTGTCCATGGGTTCGTCCAAGCCTGCACCCTCCAGAACATCGGTTTCCCCATAAAAAGAAGAAGATCGGCGCGACATGTGGAGGTGACCACACCGGCAACCAAAAAAGGTACTCCTCTTCCCTTATTCGTGCAAATCTTATGTCTCTACTTGCACGGTATTCATCCCACGGAAGACACTAGTTGACCACTTCTTCTTGATACTAGATGTTCCTAGTAACTTGTGATGCACAAGGTTTCTCCTCATATACTATTTCACCTTAGCTAGTCCGTCGCCCCCCTGAATTTCAATTTCTGGCCAGTTGATTCCCAATTAACGGAAGCATTCCCGGCGTAACAGGCGCTAGTACGCCTATTACACCGGGGAAGCAGCGCCTTGGTGTTTATCTTAGGGGCGTGTGTGGCCTAGAGCTACTGGCGCCTGATCTGGAGGTCGGCCGGGATTAAAGGGTTGGCCTGGGGGTGCTGCCAAGCACGGCGGTGGTGTGAGGTCGATGGGAGGGCGGGGCGGCAGAGGCAGGGGTCTGGGCTGGTGGTCGCTGGCAGTTCGAGAAAGATCGTCAACAGTGGCTGGCGGGAGGTAGATGAAGGCCATCTACCCGTTCCTTATAGATTGGACGATTCATTAAAAAAATCGACTGACCTATTTATTTTCGGTCGACTATTATCTTAGATATGACCACATGTGGTGGTGTGCTGGAGGAGTACCTGCATTTCCTGTGCTCATATATTAAAAAATCATACGAGTAGAATCTAATTTTGTTTGTCATGCAATTTTGTAGAGCTATCATATGTCTCCTGTCATTTATTTTTCAGCCACCTGCTATCTGCTACTTTTACAGTGCACTAGTTCTGCACACACTTCACCCATACTCTCACTATTGTGTTTTTATGCAAGGGTATTTCAAACTCTGCCTTGAGAGAAGCAGAAAAGAAAAGAGAGAAGTCGCTCCAGCTTCGTATGCGGGTAGGCAAGACACGTTACATCGCTATAAAGGGTGCAGTGTCAGCAGATGGAGATCGTAAACATAGCTCTGGAGTTGATGACCTCGCTCGCAATGAACCGCCATCCCAGGTGCTTGCTTTAACTTCGCGGTGTCATTTGTGGTTTCATGTTCCATATGGTGTCTAGTTTGTATTCGAAAGGCCGAAGTCGGTAAGATAAGGAAAGATATTTTTTTACATGAACCACCATCCCGTGAGCACCAGAAGACAAATAGCTAGTCAGGGCACTGGCCAAGACAGTGACAAGCCCAGCAAAGATAGGCATCACCTGGAAGCCAACTAAAAAGCTGTGATGGTGGCGAAGCAGCCCGCCTCCCACCAGGCTCTCAGGTCCTAGATGATCATTGAGGGAGTCCTGGACTAGGGGGTGTCCGGATAGCCGGACTATCATCATCGGCCGGACTCCAAGACTATGAAGATACAAGATTGAAGACTTCGTCCCGTGTCCGGATAGGACTTTCCTTGGTGTGGAAGGCAAGCTTGGCAATACGGATATGTAGATCTCCTACCATTGTAACCGACTCTGTGTAACCCTATCCCTCTCCGGTGTCTATATAAACCGGAGGGTTTTAGTCCGTAGGACGAACAACCATTACAACAATCATACCATAGGCTAGCTTCTAGGGTTTAGCCTCCTTGATCTCGTGGTAGATCCACTCTTGTACTACCCATATCATCAATATCTATCAAGCAGGAGTAGGGTTTTACCTCCATCGAGAGGGCCCGAACCTGGGTAAAAACATCATGTCCCTTGTCTCCTGTTACCATCCGCCTAGATGCACAGTTCGGGACCCCCTACCCGAGATCCGCCGGTTTTGACACCGACATTGGTGCTTTCATTGAGAGTTCCTCTGTGCCGTCACGATCAGGAAGGATGCCCCCTCCCGTCTTTAAAGACGGTACCATCGCCAAAGGAGCTTTGGCCGCCGGCCAAACTATTCGGCTAGGTGGTTTTCTTGTGACCGCCTGTTCGGCCACAGCTTCGACGATGACCTCTCGGGTCATCAAAAGCAATCTTCACGTCAACTCGGAATTCGCCAAGCAGCTTGATCCAATGGAGCTCTCTTCCGTAAACGAGCTCTTGGATCGCATCGCCGCCCTGGGAGTCACTACAGACTATAATCAGATTGGGCTTAAAACCAATCTGAGAGAGATTAACTCTCCCTAGGTTACCCACCACGTTGCGGTGGTAGAGGAACAACGCGGCGACTCTTCTTCTGTATTAAAAACTAGTTATGTTCGGACTCCTGAACCCTCCATGCCGGATTCCCGCGGAGGGACGGACGTCGATCAAGTACTGAACCTAAATTCAGGCAGCGGACCAGACTCGTCGGACAACGACTAGCAATCCAAGCTTCCAAATTCGGAAACTTTTCAGTCCTTGAGCCTCAAGATGGGCAGGGTTCCAGACTCAATTCCACCCACCCACCCAAACACATGTGATCTATCCAAAATCCGGCAAGAGGCCGCCGAAACAGTACATCATTACTGGGCCAGATTCCTCCTGGATATGGACATGATAAAGGACTGCCGTGAGGAGAACGCAATTGCAATTTTCTGCAACAATTGCACGGACAAGGGAATCTTGAACGCCGTAAGTCGTCGCGAAATTACACGCTTCGCCGACCTGGCATCCATAGTACGAAAATACTGTGCGATGGAGAGTGTCCGGAAAACCGAAACTAAGTTTTGGGATAATCCGGCTCCGAACACAACCCTAGTCCAAAACAAAAGGGTGCATCATGCTCAGGCACCTGATGCAAAAACCAAAAAGCAAAGACCCCATAAAGGTTACGGAACCGTACTGGAGGGATGGCTCAGCGGACCCTGTAAAATTCACAGTACAGAGGGCGCCACTCCAACACATAGCCTTCGAGCATGTTGGATACTGCGGCAGGTGGCCAAAAGTGGCGAAGAGTTTCTAGCCCCGGAGAACCACTCCAACAGTACCAGTACGGTGTCAACAGTCTTCGAGACTTTCGCATCAAATAATGTGCGGAAACGAACAATCTGCAGCCTCGCCGAAGTCTACCAAGTAGCAACGACAAATCCATGGAGCGACACGGCTATCACCTTCAACGCCAGCGACGAACCTAAATTCCGAACAGCCCGAGCACCAGCCGCATTGGTCCTTAGTCCAATAGTGGACGGCTTTCGTCTTACCAAGGTGCTCATGGATGGCGGTAGCAGATTGAACCTCATCTACGAGGAAACCCTATGAAAAATGGAAATAGACTGGAACCGCATTGAGCGAAGCAGCACAACCTTTAGAGGAATAATCCCTAGTCGGGAAGCACGCTGCACAGGAAAAATTACACTCGATGTGGTGTTCGGCTTGCCGGACAATTACAGATCCGAGGAAGTCACGTTCCAAGTGGCCCCGTTCAGCAGCGGATATCACGCTTTATTAGGACGAGAGGCATTCACAATTTTCCAAGCCATACCCCATTACGGGTACATGAAGCTTAAAATGCCCGGGCCCAATGGAACCATCACCCTTGCCAGTGATCCGGACATAGCACTCCGCGCCGAAAACAAGACAGCCGCATTAGCCTTAGAGGCACTATCTGAAGCCCTAGCGGCGGAGGAGCTCACCGCGCTGCGCTCTATGGTGAACAGGGATGATGTGATACTCGATAAGAGATCCAAGTCCACCTCTTTTAAACCAGCGGACGAAATAGTCAAATTCCAGGTCCATCCAACGGACCCCACAAAGACGGCCTCCATCGGGGCACAATTAAACCCTGATGTAGACGCCGCACTACAAGAATTCCTTCGGGAAAACTAGGATATATTCGCCTGGCACCCTTCAGATATGCCAGGAATCCCACATAGGCTGGCAGAACACAGCCTCAATATCCTAAAAGGATTTAAGCCAGTCAAACAGGCTCTTCGGCGATTTTCCGAAGCCAAAAGACAGGCAATGGGAGAGGAGCTAGCCAAACTATTAGAAGCCGGATTCATCAGAGACATCAAACATCTGGACTGGCTAGCAAACCTTGTAATGGTACCAAAAAAGGACAAATCCTGGCACCTTTGTGTCGATTTTAAAGACCTTAACAAGGCCTGCCCAAAGGATACTTTCCCACTTCCCCGCATCGATCAAATAATCGACGCCACTGCAGAGCACGATTCATTATGTTTCCTCGACGCATACTCCGGCTACCATCAAATCAAGATGGCGGAGGCGGACCAAGCCGCATCGGCATTCATTACTCCATATGGACCATTCTGCTTCAACACAATACCCTTCGGACTCAAAAACGCCGGCGCAACATATCAGCGCATGATTCAAACATGTCTGGCTACCCAGATCGGCAAAACAGTAGAGGCATACGTAGACGACGTGGTCGTCAAGACCAAACGCGTCGAAACTCTAGTAGACAATTTGAGGCTCACATTCGATAACCTCCGGGCATATGACATAAAGCTGAACCCGGAAAAATGCGTTTTCGGCGTACCGGCCGAAAAGCTCCTGGGCTTCATTGTATCCACTTGAGGAATTGAAGCAAACCCAGCCAAGATCCGAGCTCTGTCACAGCTGGATATTCCAAAAGACCTCAAACAAATACAAAAATTGACTGGATGCATGGCAGCTCTAAGCCGCTTCATCTCCCGTTTAGGAGAAAAGGCTTTGCCCCTCTATCGCCTCCTCAGGCGCACCGAACACTTCGAGTGGACGGATGCCGCCACGGCCGGACTCGAAGAAATAAAGCCCATACTGGCAACAAATCTTGTCCTGGCCGCGCCTAACCTGGGCGAACCAATGTTATTATATATCGCGGCAACACATCAAGTTGTCAGCGCGGTCCTCATCGTCGAACGAGAAACAGAAGGACACAAATTCCCTCTTCAAAAGCCAGTGTACTACGTTTCCACTGTCTTAACTCCATGCAAGTCCCGGTACTCGCATTATCAAAAGATAGCGTACGCGGCGTTTATGGCATCCCGAAAGCTGCGACACTACTTTCAAGAGTGTTCGATAATAGTGGCCTCCGAAGTACCCCTCAACGACATTATAAACAACCGCGACGCGACGGACACGATTGCAAAATGGGCCATTGAGCTCTTACCATTCGACATAACTTATAAACCTCGACGAGCTATAAAGTCGCAAGTCTTGGCTGACTTCGTCGCTGAATGGACTGAAGCCGAACTCCCTAATGAGTACGGCGCATACTCCAATTGGATTATGCATTTCGACGGCTCCAAAGTGTTGGCCGGCTTGGGGGCTGGCGTCGTATTGACGTCCCCAACTGGAGACACAGTCCAATACGTACTCCAGATAATGTACACGGACTCCAACAATGCAGCCGAATATGAGGACCTCCTACATGGTCTCCGGATGGCAATCTCCATGGGTATTCAACGCCTAGAGGTGCGCGGGGATTCAAACCTTGCAATATCCCAAGTAAATGGAGACTTTGACGCCAAGGATCCGAAAATGGCAGCCTATCGTAACGCTGTCCTAAAAATGTCAGCTCGGTTCGAAGGACTCGAATTCCACCACGTAGCCCGGGATAATAACCAAGCAGCCGACGTGTTGGCACGCATCGGCGCAAAACGCGACGCCGTCCCTCCAAACATCTTCCTGGAGCGGCTCTTTAAGTCATCCATACTATGGGAAGAGGATTCCGGAAATAATAACCCGGAAGCAACCGTACCACCCAACACAGAACAATCTAACATAATCGGCGGTTCAGCCGATGAAATAACACCCTCAGCCCACAAAATAATGGCGGTAATTGCCCCGTGGACAGAACCATTCCTAGCCTACTTAATTAGGCAGGAACTTCTCGAAGACCAAAATGAGGCCCGCTGCATAGTTCGGTGATCTAAAGCCTACAAGGTCCATGAGGGAGAACTTTATAAGAAAAGCACAACCGGAGTCCTTCAAAGGTGCATCTCCGAAGAGGAAGGGCGAAACCTTCTGGCTGAAATTCACGCCGGACTAGGTGGACACCACGCTGCAGCCCAGGCCCTCGTAGGCAAGGCCTTCTGTATAGGATTTTATTGGTCGACGGCCCGGGCAGATGCTCAGGACTTAGTCCGACGATGCGTCAGTTGTCAGCTCTTTGCTAATCAGAGCCACATGCCACCCACCACCCTCAAAACTATACCCATCACCTGGCCGTTTGCGGTCTGGGGGCTTGACATGGTTGGACCCCTTAAAGGGGGAACCCACAAGCAAAAGTACCTATTGGTCATGGTGGACAAATTCACCAAATGGATAGAGGCCAAGCCAGTTAAAACGGCCGAATCCGGACCAGTGATAGACTTCATATCCGGGGTAGTACACCGTTATGGCGTTCCCCACAGCATCATCACTGATAATGGCACGAACTTCATGGCCGACGAGGTTAAACTCTGGTGCAAAAATATGGGCATTAAGCTTGACTACGCTTTAGTCTATCATCCCCAAACCAATGGTCAAGTTGAGCGAGCAAATGGTCTAATAATGAGCGGCATCAAACCCAGACTAGTGCGGTCCCTTACGGAATCTAACACGCACCGGGTAGAGGAGCTAGACTCCGTACTCTGGGGGCTGTGGACCACGCCAAACCGTACTACCGGATTCACACCATTCTTTATGGTATACGGCCCAGAGGCAGTTTTGCCCTGCGACATAATTCATGACTTACCTCGAGTGCGCATGTACGAAGAAAGAGAGGCCGAGTTGGATCGGCAGGACAGCTTGGACGCATTAGAGGAGGAGCGCGATGTGGCAAAGGCTCGTTCCGCATTCTATCAGCAGCAAGCTCGAAGATATCAAAGCAGAGAAGTACGGGCTAAAACTTACAATGTCGGCGAACTAGTTCTACGCCTGCCGGACAAGAAAAAGGACAAACTCAAGCCCAAATGGGAAGGTCCCTTCATCATCGACCAAATCCTGACCGGCGGAGCATACCGTCTGCGAAACGCATCGGACAACCGACTCAAGCCGAACCCATGGAACGCAGCCCGCCTCCGAAGATTCTACGCCTAGCGCCGGACTCAGAGTTCGTCTCCTTCCTCCATCCAAATTTTTACACTTCAGCTGTCTTTTGTTTCTCTCTTTTCTCCCACCTTTTTCATAAAAGCCCATGAGGTCCAATTTGCGCACTGCTCGCGCTCACTTGATGTGCTATCCGCACTCATTATACCTGGGGGCTTCTTTAACAGAAGCTTACTTATACGGGCTTCATGCCCAACACATGTGTCAAACTTCCGCATGTACCTTTTATTCACCATTATATGCATCGATATGACTTAAGTTTTGGCCAAGCTGGGTTGCCTGGCTCCTGTGCTTACCCCTACGTTCCCGATTGTTCGGCTAGGAGGTAAAGGGAGCACCTCTGCGATTGTTACTGTCGGGTCAGCCGGATGTGTACCTCAGACTGGGTGAAGCCAAAAGCTAGCGTTCTTAAGGGAATATTCGGTCGGTGAATTGAAAGATGATTTTCCTTTTTATTTATTTATCTGCCCCCAGATGTTTTCCTGCTCTTTTCGTAGTCCGGACATGCACTTTAGGGCATGCCTCCCAGGGAAAGGAACCCTTAACAGAACTATTCTCCCTGGAAGATGTTTCTTACTAACCATGTAATATAACATAACTAGTTGGGCACTTGCCTGATAAATCACTAATGACCCCTACGCCTGGTCTCCATGCATGCCCCGGTTTTTTCATAACCGAGAGGGTATTCGGACACACTCCGGACTCTAGGGTCCAGAGGTTGAAGCGAAAAGGTCGGCAAAGACAAACGATCTACAATCCGGCTAGAAGGCATTTTACATGTCATTTTAAATACATCGTCAAATCGACTGACTGTACTCCTCCTCAATCCCGTCTAACAGGCTGTCTAATTTACAGTCCCATTGGGAACACTTAGCGACCAACTCTACTTGGCCATACACTAAGCTCACAGGGATCTCCTTCCCATCGGGTCCCACAGGTCCGACCTCGGCCATGTGGTTTGGATCCGCCTTCTTGTACCACGTCTTGACCATGGCCCAGGCCTCACTGGCACCTTGACGGCAGGCCGATATCTTCCATAAACGGAAGCGCTGCCGTGCTCCCTGAAGCTTCTCCGCAAGCTCTCCAAGGCCCTCGGGCAGGGAGACGGACAACCATAAGGCCTGGACGACGCCACTCATCGCCTGCCGAACATGTTCGAGCAGTTGCATCAGCTCGGGAAGTTGGTCACCCGTTGAACCGGGCATTTCCTCCGCAGGGCGACCTGTGAGCACACCTACAGACACATTTCTGTCAATCGACTTCCTCGCCGAACTCTTCTTTTCAAAAGAGTTTGCTCAAGCACTTACTATAGATGCCGCGACGAAGCCGCTGATTCTCCTTCACGGAGCCAGACAGCTCGGCCCGAACACCTTTCAGCTCTTCTCCAAGCTGGGTGTGGGCATCTTGGAGTTTGTTCCTCTCCTACTGCACCTTCATAAGCACCCTCTCGCCGGCCTTCAGCTGGCGCAGTAGCTTTTGCTTGTCCGGATCAAGTCCGGCAACATCTGCAATATTATTGTCAGACTTATATGCACGCCGCACACTGCTTATCTTTTTGAAATATGTGTTACCGGAGGGGGTTTCGGTGTCTCCTCCTGCGGCGGCTAGTGCAGCCTCAAGTTGGGCCTTGCACCCTTCTAGCTCCTGAGACAATTGGGCATTCTTCTCCGTGAGATCCTGCATATCAAATGATCCTTAAATCAGTTATTCTAACTACTTTAAGTCTCGAGGGCTACTGGCATATACAACTATTAAAATCCTTTACCCGTATGTCTTTTACATACTGCTCCGTGGCTCTGGTTAAACGATCTTGAGCGGCACGGAGGTGCGCGTCTCCCGCGTTAAAGGCATTCAACGCCTCTGGGGAGAAACACGCGTCGTGAAGAACTGTCCGGCGGCGCCTATGATTCATGGCGCTCTCCACCTCAGACCTGGTGGCGGACAGCCTGTCGGCATCCTCCGTTGGAGGAGTATCCGGCTCGCGCCTTGCGCTCGCCTCCCCCTCCTGGCCAGGTGTTGGAGCCTGGCTGGCGGAGGCTTGGTTGGCGACCTCTCCGGGCACAGTCCGGCGAGCGCTCTTTCTCCTGGAAAAGTCATGAGCATTAATACACCTCCTAAGAATCTTTTCCCTATTCAACGGTCGCGAGCTATACCGTCGCGGTGACGTTTCGATTCGCACCGCACCCTCTTCCGCCTGCTGGGCCGGACTGACCCTTGTTGGTCAGCCGCCGCGGGTTCGGCTTCCCGCCTTGAAGGCACCTCCTGCAAGACACCGTTGTGTACGGTGGTCAGAAATACGCAAGGATGAAGTAATGGTGTCAGGACTCCGGTCATAATTACCTGGGAAGCCAGAGATAGGCCGGGGTAGTCAGCCGTAATGGCGACTAGAGCATTGTCTATGCTGAGTTGGTAGAACACCCCATCGATCAGCTCCACCTTTATATCCGGATCCTCTTCGGAGGCTGGATCAAGGGATCTTCCGGGATCCTCGGGTTGTGGAGCGGGACTATGTATGCCCTCCACATCCCGATGCAGTTCCTGCGTCAAAATCATAAAGTGAGGCACTTAACTTTGAAAGCACGGGTCGGATGAGTAAACGTCCGCTTACCCAGCTCCGAGGGTTATTCATGGAGAACCCATTCAATGGGCTCGTCTGGAGGAAGTCCTCCTTCTCCCCCTTGTATAGGCTAGACATGATCTTCACCAGATCCGTGGCCGATCCCGGCCCCTTGCGACCATGATGGGTGGCGTCATTCTCCCCATGAAATCCCACATGGGGTGGCCCCTACATTGGAGCGGCTGCACCCCTCGCATAATGCACGTGGCCATGACTCCGATAATGGTCAATCCGGAATGGGCCGGCAACCTTATCCGGCCCATCAAATAGTGGACGCTCCTGTCTTCCTCCTGTTGAGGGCTCCGCGGGCGCCAACTTAGGCGTTTCTTCAGAGGAGCCTTGCTGAACTCCGGGAGGCCGATCCGAACTGGGTCCGGCAGCGGAGCGTCTTACACATAAAATCATTCTGAGGGCCAGTCTTCGGACGCCTTCTTTGGGGTTCCGGATAGATATCCGGTCCCAGCGATGCGCCATATTTCGGCTCCGCCCACTTGATATATTGACCCCTCATGAGAACGGGGTATGAGGCAAAATAGTCTCTTCCACAGCACAAAATGGGGCTCGATGCCCAGGAACAGCTTGTAAAGAGCTACGAAACCCGCAATGTGCAGGATAGAGGCAGGCGTGAGGTGGTGAAGCTGGAGTCCGTAGAACTCCATAAGCCCCCGGAGAAATGGATGTATAGGAAATCTGAGCCCCCTTATTAAATAAGGGACGAAGCACACCCGCTCTCCTTTAGAGGGACTAGGTGTGTTCTCCGCCTCCTTTCCACCTTTGTAGGTGGCCAGCCCGGCTCGAACCGGGACCATAAAGGTCGAAGGAAGGTATCCCTCCGCTTGGAGCGTCACCAGCTCGTTGTGCGGGACCGAACATCTCCTCCAATCTCCTGGCTGAGGGCTAGGAGCGCGAGAGGAGGAGCCGCGTCGACGGTCCATGATAGAATGGATTTTTGGTCAGAAGCGCTCCGAGAGTACTCGCGAAAGGAAGATGGTGTGATTTGGATCTGGATTCTTGCCTCTCTTATAGGCAGATTATTTGCGCAGCTAGGGGGTAAATTATGAAAATATCCTGGCCTTTCGCATTCATGCGACACGTGGAAAAGGGCCATTATTGGGCGTGGAAGCCAAGGAGTGCAACATTTATAAGGAAGCCGGACACTATTCGGCAAGCACATAGAATTTGGAGGAGAACCCGCCTTGCAACGCCGAAGACAATATACGCGCTGGACTCATCTTCATTGAAGCCTGGTTCGGGGGCTACTGAGGGAGTCCTGGACTAGGGGGTGTCCGGATAGCCGGACTATCATCATCGGCCGGACTCCAAGACTATGAAGATACAAGATTGAAGACTTCGTCCCGTGTCCGGATGGGACTTTCCTTGGCGTGGAAGGCAAGCTTGGCAATACGGATATGTAGATCTCCTACCATTGTAACCGACTCTGTGTAACCCTAGCCCTCTCCGGTGTCTATATAAACTGGAGGTTTTAGTCCGTAGGACGAACAACCATTACAACAATCATACCATAGGCTAGCTTCTAGGGTTTAGCCTCCTTGATCTTGTGGTAGATCCACTCTTGTACTACCCATATCATCAATATCAATCAAGCAGGAGTAGGGTTTTACCTCCATCGAGAGGGCCCGAACCTGGGTAAAAACATCGTGTCCCTTGTCTCCTGTTACCATCCGCCTAGACGCACAGTTCGGGACCCCCTACCCGAGATCCGCCGGTTTTGACACCGACAATCATGCTCACCACTCCAGCCGGATGTCTAGCTTGTATTGCTTCCAATTTGGTTAAATTGCATCTGCTTAGCTTACACATTATACCTTTGAATATGACATGCCTTTCTGTTTTTGGTACATAGTAGTACATCTGTGTATTAACCATGTTCTTACATCAAACTAATGTTCTTCTGTATCCCTCATCAATCACTTATGACGAGGCAGGCAGGCAAGGGGACTACTCCTCATTTAAAGAATGCAGCGGCAGCCTCCCGACATGATTCTCAAGAAACAGAAATGCTAGATGAAGATAGTGAACGTAGCTCTGTAGTTGATTACAACATTTCCCCTACACTAGCATCGCACGTGCTTGCTCTAACTTGGCAGCATGATATGTGGTTGCATGTTGCATATGGTGTCTAGATTGTAATTCTTCCAATCTGGTTAAACTGCATGTGCTAGTCTGCTTAGCTTATACATTACACCTGTTAATGTGACATGCCTTCTTGTATTTAGTACATAGTACATCTATCTATTAAGCATGTCCTTACATAAAACTATTGTTTTTTTGCATCCTGCATCAATCAATATGACGAGACACCTTTAGTGTATGCAGTGCGATATTAGTTGCATCTTTCATATGATTTATAGCATGCGCTTCTTCTAATTTGTTGAAATTCCATTTATGATGGGACGCTTTTAACTTGGCAGAGTCATATTGGTTGCATCTTTCATGTGGTGTCTAGCTTGCATTGCTTCTTATTTGCTGGAATGGTTTCTACTTAGTTTACACAAACAGTTGTGAACATGCCATGTCATCCTGTTTTTCGTACATATTCCATCCTGGTATCATGTGTTTGCCTTACATCAAAGTAGTGATTGTCACTATCATGCATGAATGAGTTCTGAAGAGAGAATTTTATTGCTTTTTCTTGTGGGTTTTACTTGACAATTCAAAATGAATAAAGCGGAAGGAAGTTAGCAAGACAGCGGATAAAGGTGCTCCTTCTAAACGGAGCGCCTCTACAGTTTCTACTCCTCCACACCCCCAAGATGATTTCAAAGACAACACATGCATAGACACTCAACAAAGCTGTGTTTATGATGAGCACGTCTCCCCTAGTGCAGCATCACTGGTGCTCCCTCTAACTTGGCACTGTTATATGTGGTTGCATGTTATGTGTGATGTCTAGCTTGTATTGCTTCTAATTTTGTTGAATTCCATCTTCTTACTTTACACATTATAATTGAATAAGACACGGGCAAAGCCTGGGCCCCGATCGAGCCAATATGTCGATCGATAACGTTTAAGCTCCCAAGGGGAAGTCTGTTATCCACAACCCAACCTTAGATGAGGGAGAAGTTCATGCTTGATCTTCGACCCAAGACAATGGAAGGGAGATAAAGCCTTCTTCCTTTTTCAAAGCACTTACATTTGAGACCGGGCACTTCGTCATCAGGGTTCCTGTTTCTAGAACATACAATATCTGTCTATCACACCATGTTCTTACATCAAATTACTACTATTGTGTAACCTGCAACAATCACTTATAATAAGACACGTTTGACTTTGGAGTGTGATATAGGTTACATCTCACATTCTTTTCTAGGTTGTACTACTAATTTGTTGAAATGACACTTATGACAAGACAGTTTTAACTTGGTAGAGTGATATTCGTTGCATCTTTCATATGGTGTCTAGCTTTCATTGCTTCTAATTTGTCAAAATGCCTTCTCCTTAGTTTACACATCATAAGCTGTGAATATGCAATGCTGTGAATATGCAATGGCACTAATGACGAGAGACCTCTAACATGGTAGTGTGATATTGTTTGCATCTTGCATATGATTTATTTCTTGTACTGCTTCACATTTGATTAAACGCCATTTATGATGAGACACTGTTAACTTGGCAGAGCGATATTTGTAGCATCTTTCATATGGTGTCTACCTTCCATTGCATTGCTTCTAATTTGGTGAAAAGTCTTCTTCTTAGTTTACACATCATAGTTCTGGTTATCTCTTCTGTCCTGATTTTCATACATATTACATCCTCCTATCATGTGGTTGTCTAACATCAAAGTTCAGTTCGTCTGCATCACGCATCAATTTGTTCTGAAGAACTAAATTGTTATTTGTTTTTCTTGTCGGCTTGACTTAACATGGCACAGAGAAAGAGGAAGAAACACAAAATGGCAGGGAATGAGAAGCGGATGAATCCTGTAGATTCTGCTGGTACTGATGGTGCAATAGAAGGTCAAAGTCCAGCGGAAAATTCTACAAACACGGCATCCCATGCTACACGAGTTGCAAAAAAGCCAAACAAAAACAAATAGCTGCCACCAAACAAGCAGAGACAGCCCTAGTTCTTGCAACACCTACCATAGTACTACTAGCTGCACGACTTACTTGTGCGTCAACTGAGCTAGCAGCACGTTCCCAAGCTCCCTTGCCACCTGACACTACTTCCCAAGCACTCTTGACACAAGACGAGTTGGCAATATTAGATGAACCTTGTGAGCTTCAACAGCAAGAAGGTAGTTGTTGGAGTCAAGTTACAGTTGCATGCTTCTTTATATGTAGTCTCACAGTTTGATGTACACTAACACTTCCTATGTTCGTTGTTGGACTAGCACCTTGGTGCAAGAGGAAACAAACATCAGGGATAATGCTCGATAGGTTAACTAAATCTAGAGGAGGAAGAATGGAGATCCGTTTTGAGGCAGGTTTAAAAAGGCCACATGATGCTACAAAGTCAGCCAAGTTAGTATCAGAGGCAGTGGTTGTTGTTATGAGTCATGTACGTATCCTCCCAACATGGATTCAGTACAGGAATGACAAAGACGAAACCCAGTTCAACACCTTCCTCGACCATTTATCTGTAAGTATGGTTATGTATGGAAACTAGTAATATCGTCTTGCTCTGTCCCATACTTTCTAGGTAGCTGATAATGAGACTCTCATAATTTTCAACAGATGAGGTTCAAGTTGGATAGCCAAGATGATGCAACCAGACAAGCTTGCACCCATGTTTTCAAGTCTGCTCTGCGACAGTATCAGTATAACTTGAGGAAAACTCACTTTGAAGGCAAGGCTAACAATGAACTTTCCAAAACATCTCCAGTGGAAAATATATCAGATGAAGACTGGAGGGGCCTTGTTAAACACTGGACTGATCCGAAGTATCAGGTACATTATATATATGTGATCAGATCACATGTTGAAGTCCTATTTACGCATGTGCCAAACAAATCTATCTTCTTGTAGGTGAACTGTTCAAAGAACAAGGCCAACCGTACGAAAGTGAAATTCCAACAGACGACGGGATCTCGTAGCTATATTGCACACTGCGAGGCTCTTGTAATTAGCTGCTATTTCACTCTTTTCGCTGTACCATATTATCAGATCTATATTGACTTGTTCGAAATGCAGAGGAAAGCCTGCAAGGACCAAAAAGTACCTAAACCAAATGCTATGGAAATCTTCAAGGACTGTCACACCAGTAAGAAGAAGGGCATGACTACACCAGTCAAAGCCACTATTGTAAGTCCTTAATCCTCATGCCTTTTAACTACTACTTACTCTGACTTGTGCCTTGAACTGCATGGTTTGTAGCCAATGTCTATTACTCTTTTCCATTTTATACACAATTGTCTAAGCGTATCATTGCACCTTACAAGGTTTAAAAGAGAGGAGTGATGTTCCTTTGATCTTGACCCGTAATCTAGTTCCGTGCTGGACTTGCCCACACAATGTTACAATTGTCTGTTTGTCTGTTCTCAGCTGTTTTGTGATATGAATGATGTCATACTATGCTTACTGTATTATAAACTTCGTCTCTTTATCCTTAGCCCTCAATACAATGTGAAGAAATAGACAATACATTAGCGATGGTACATGGTCATATGTTTGGAACCTGGTTTTATTATGTACTTTGCAATAAAATACAACTAATATTTTACATGGGTTCACCAGAATAATTTCTGTATATAGACCAAAGCTATTTTGTTTGGTTTTGTTGCCTCCTTAATATCTTCTGTTCTGGTACTACTAATGTAAAACCTCAACTTTTTAGCGAGCTATGGAAAAAATGGTGGAACCGCCACCTTCTGAAGGTGGCGAGGCAACTATAACCGCAATGTCAGCTCTTGCTGCAGTGGGTCGGTACCTGTCCACTAACAGTGCCAGAAGCACGTTCCTGCGTAATACTGGGTTGGTTGTTGTAGGACCTTGAAGTATGTCTAGAGGGGGGTGATTAGACTACTTGACCAATAAAAAACTTAACCTTTTCCCAATTTTAGAGTTTGGCAGATTTTAGCTACTTTAGGACAAGTCAAGTAATCATCATACAATTCAAGCAAACATGCAAAGAGTATATAGGCAGCGGAAATTAAAGCATGCAACTTGCAAGAAAGTAAAGGGAAGGGTTTGGAGGATTCAAATGCAAATGGAGACACGGTTGTTTTTGGCGTGGTTCCGATAGGTGGTGCTATCGTACATCCACGTTGATGGAGACTTCAACCCACGAAGGGTAACGGCTGCGCGAGTCCACGGAGGGCTCCACCCACGAAGGGTCCACGAAGAAGCAACCTTGTCTATCCCACCATGGCCGTTGCCCACGAAGGACTTGCCTCACTAGCGGTAGATCTTCACGAAGTAGGCAATCTCCTTGTCCTTACAAACTCCTTGGTTCAACTGCACAATCTTGTCGGAGGCTCCCAAGTGACACCTAGCCAATCTAGGAGACACCACTCTCCAAGAAGTAACAAATGGTGCATTGATGATGAACTCCTTGCTCTTGTGCTTCAAATGATAGTCTCCCCAACACTCCACTCTCTCTCTCATAGGTTTTGGATTTGGTGGAAAGAAGATTTGAGAGGAAAGCAACTTGGGAAGGCTAGAGATCAATATGCATATGGTAGGAATGGAATATCTTGGCCTCAACACATGAGTAGGTGGTTCTCTGTCAGAAATGGTAAGTTGGAAGTGTAGGTTCATTCTGATGGCTCTCTCCGCGAATGAAGAGGAGGTGGAGGGGTATATATAGCCTCCACACAAAATCTAACCGTTACACACAATTTACCAAACTCGGTGGGACCAAATTGTTAAACTCGATCGGACCAATTTAGTAAACCTAATGACCATTAGTGATTTTCGGTGGGACTGACATGCATCTCGGTGAGACCGATTTGGTTAGGGTTAGGGCATAACGTAATCTCGGTAAGACCGATTACACAAACTCGGTGAGACCGATTTGGTAATAAGCTTTCCAGAGAGTTGGTTAGGTAAACTCGGTGCGACCGATTTGCTCTTTTCGGTGAGACCGAAATGTTACAAAAAGGAAATAGAGAGTTTACATTGCAATCTCGGTGGGACCGATCGCTCACTTCGGTTAGACCGAAACGTTACGAAGGGAAACAGAGAGATTGCAACCCCATCTCGGTGAGACCGAGATCCCTATCGGTAAGACCGATTTGCTTAGGGTTTGTGGCAGTGGCTATGACTTTTGGAATCGGTGGCGCCGGATAGGAAGTTTCGGTGTGACTGATTTTGGCTTTGGGTTTAGGTCATTTGTGGATGTGGGAAAGTACTTGAGGGTTTTGGAGCATATCATTAAGCACATGAAGCAAGAGGCTCATTAGTCAACACCTCATCCCTCCATGATAGTATTGGCTTTTCCTATAGACTCAGTGTGATCTTGGATCACTAAAAATGTAAAATGAAGAGCCTTGAGCTTTTGAGCTTGAGCTAATCCTTTGTCCTTAGTATTTTGAGGGATCCACTTTCATCATCCATGCCATGCCATTCATTGAGCTTTCCTGAAATAATAGTCTTGGAATAGCATTAGCTCAATGAGCTATATGTTGTTATGAATTACCAAAACCACCTAGGGATAGTTGCACTTTCAATCTCCCCCTTTTTGGTAATTGATGACAACATATAGACCAAAGCTTCGACAAATGATAATAAGATTGAATAACATCGTCGCTTTGAGAAGTATGTGATAAGCAAGAGCTCCCCCTAAATTTGTGCATAGTTTTAGATTTGCTTTGGACTGCAAATGCACAATGAATTAGGCTCATGGGTTACTCTTCCATGTCACATACATCTTGGTGGAGCGCTCAAAATAATAAACAATGAATACATGCACTCATCACCAAGCATAGTGAGTGATCACATAAGATAGATAGGATAATATCAAGCATGCATAAGTGTAGCTTATGATCAAACACATGATCATCAATGTCTCACAAGCATAGTATCTCAACCAAAAGCAAACAAAGTTTGAAAAACCACCAAATAAAGCAAGAGAGAATAAAAGCAACACTCTCTCTCGAAGCCTATGATCTATACATTTTTCTCCCCCTTTGGCAACAAGTTACCAAAAAGTTCATAGAAAATGCATAGCGCTAGATCGACTCTCAGGCTTGATCTTCTGGTGGTGGTGTCCTGATAGCTCCTTGGACGAAGGCTTCAGTTGAAGTAGATGGTGCTGGAGGAGTTGGTGTTGGAGCTGGTTGCACAGGAACTGAAGGTGATGTGGCTGGTGCTGAAGTTGTTGCTCTAGTGTCTGTCACTGGCACTGCAACTGACCTCTGGGCTCTGGGCACTCTGGCAAACACATTGGTGGCTGTCTTGCCCTTCCTCTCCTGCATGTCATCCTGCAGGTGCTCTACAATTGACTGAATCTCAGTTACCTTAACATCTAGATCATAGAATTTTTGTTCCATGATTCTCTCCAGGCTCTCCTGGTTTTGAGTTAGGGTGGCCAACCCCTTCTCAATCCTCAGAGTTGATGCTATCAAGTAACCAAGCTGCTCTTGTTTGGTTTTCAAGAAATACTCAGATGCCTCCTCTTGATTTGGCATCTTGGCAGCCTTCTCCTTCTTTGCCTTCTCCTTCTTCTCCTAAGCTTGGACTGATTGTGGATCATCTTCATTCATGACAACCTCATTGTCCTCAAAGTCTGGATAAATTGGAAAATGTTCCTTATCCAACTAATATTTCCCTATGCCCATCTTGGAGTTGATCAATTCTTGAATCTGAGGTGCATATCCACAGCTCCTCTTCTGATCTGCTGCAGTCCTCTTGATTGTTTCAATGATCAGGCTCATGACTTTGAACTTCTGAGGTACATAAAACACATGCAGCATGTTGATGGCATGCCCTCTGATCATGTTATGGTCACCAGACTTGGGCAACAGAGTGTGCCTCAGAATCCAATTTATGGTTGGCAATCCTGACAGCAGAAAATGAACTGATCCAAACTTGTGAGTCTCTACAGCTTTGTCTGGGATCTCCTTGTACATGTGAGCCATTGAATTGTGACCCAACTTATTCTTTGCATATATGTCCAAGTCATCCTCTTCTTCCTTGGGGGCATTGATCAGACTTGCCCATTCTTCAACAGTGGACTGGTACCTTGTACCTTCAGACATCCAAACAATTCTACCATCTGGGTAAAAATGTGTTGTGGAGTAGAACTGCATGATAAGCTCATCATTCCAGTTGGTGAACTTCTATCCAACAAAATCTTCTACTCCACAAGCAATAAAGCTCTCCTCCACTCCAGGGTAGTGCTGCTCATTCTCCCTGATGAATTTCCAGTCAACCCACCTCATGTCACAGACTATGGGCTTCTTGTCCAACAGAATTGTTTCATAGAAGTCCTGTTGTTTCTTTGTGTGGAACCTGTAGTCAACAGCAGTTCTTCTCCTTGAAGCATATGGATCTTCTATCCTCCACAGTCTCAGCCCTGAATCCTTCCTGATTCTCATGTCCTCAGCCACAGGATGGGCATCATTGTGGTCTAGAATCTTCGGCTTGAGCTTTCTAAGGACTTGTACTTCTTCATCTTCATCTTCTGCAACATTAGGCACTGGGGCCTTGTTCTTCTCAGCAGCTGGAATACTCCTAGTATTCCTCTTTGGAGCTTGCTTGGCCTTGGAGGCAGCTTTGGGTGCATCTTTGGGCTTGGATGTTGCAGCCCCTGACCTGATTGCATCTCCCATAAGCTTAGCTGCCTTAGGTGCTGGTGCAGCATCCTCTTCCTCTTCATCAGAATCCCTTCTCATTGAGGGCTTTCCAAGGACCTTGGCAGTTGTGGTTCTAGCTCTCTTCTTTTTCTTGTCCTGATCACCATCATCCTCTGATTCAATTGTGAACTTCATGGTTGCACCAGTGGGGACCTTCTGAGGTTTTGATGGTGCATCTTTCCTTGCAGGTGCCTCTTTGGGTTGATCTTGAGCTGGCACTTGAGTGGACTTCCTGTCCTTTGGCATTGGAGTTCTCTTGGCAGGAACTTTCCTCTTCAGACCTGGCTTTGTGCTCTGTGCAGAGCCATACTCTTTCTTGAGCACCACCTTCTTGGAAGTGGCCTCATCTTCCTCAGCTTTGTAATCCTCATCCTTTGAGTCCGAGGTTCTCTTCCTCCTTTGCCTAGTTGCAGCCTTAGGCAAATTGCTAGGAGTGCTTCTGCTCCCATCATCTGAAGTTGAGGGACTAGTGCCCTCACTCAAGTCCATCTGCTCTTCAGACCTGTTCTGGCTGTCACTCTGATTAGACATACTGCAAAAGCTGACTGCTGACCCTGTGAAGAGTTATAGATGAGATAGAATAGATGAGCATCACAAAATGCAGAGATTTTTGCAAAAGAATGATTCAAAAGTTCAGTTTTAGTTTTCCACAGAAAGCATTTCGGATCAACCGATTTTCAAACTCGGTGATACCGAAGCAGTTTTGGAACCTAAACTGATGATCTCGGTTGGACCGAGTTTCAGTTCGGTGGCACCGAGACTGCTAGGGTTTCACAGAATCCTCAAATCGGCCGCACCGATTAGTAATTCTCGGTCAGGCCGAGAGTCACTAGTGCAATGGCATACGCCAAATTGATGCGAACGAGTTTTTCTACTTGGTGGGTCCGAGATGGTTTCGGCGGAAACCTAACCCTAAAAATTTGAATCACATCTAATTTATGGACTATTTTGGCTAGATAGAAGAATCTCAATCGTGGCAAGAATCAATATGAAAACAATGTGCTAGGAATCAGACATGGATAGCACAAAGAATCAAGTCCATACCCTAACTTGGCGGTGGACTTGCTACGGCGGCAATGGCGGGGACGAATTCTGTTGACGGCGACGAAGACCAGCGACAGGAGGCTGCCGGCGACGAGGAGACGATCCGGAGACCATGATGGCAGAGCGAGCTATTGCGCGGGCGAAGGGTTTCAGAGAAATTTCCAAACTTTTGCCCATGGCTATATATAGCCCGACCCTATCGGTGTGACCGAGTGGAACAACTCGGTGGCACCGAGATGCATAACTGTGTTCAGTTATAGCAAATCGGTGAGACCGAAATGTTCAAATTGGTTGCACCGAGATTGAAAACTCAGATGAACTTGGTGATCTCGGTAGGACCGAAATGGAAGAATCGGTCAAACCGAGAATCACAAAGAGGTTTTGGAAGTTTAAGTCTATGACGAATTGGGGACTCTGAGTGCTCCTCACACAGAGTGGTTCAAATCTGACTTGATCAAATTTTGTGATGTAGCATGAATAGAGTTTGAGATGAGAAAAGCATAGATAGCTGTTCTTAGGCATTCTTGTCCATCCACTTGGCTAAAAGAAAAGAAACCAAACAATCAAAACAACAAGTGGATGTCCTTGAATGAGTAAAATATGCACCAACATGCTCACACAATAAGATGGCAAATGAAATATGTGGCAAAGCATGCACAACCAATTCTAGCATCTATCAAGCAATTGGCGATGACTAGGTCATCTATATATGAGTATATTGACTTAGGAGTCAAATGAGAACATTTGATCATAGGTCATACTCATCGTTTAAGCTCAAGTGGGGTTACCACTTTTACATAATGCATTAATGTGTTCACACCATTAGAGTTGCTTTGACTCAATTCTTAGAGTAAAGCTCCCCCTAGATGTGAGATCCCCCCTTAGAGGGATGAACTAACCTTGGGTTTTGTCGATGATGACTTCATGTAGGTGTTGAAGATGTCGATGCTCAATGTTGATGTAGATCATTTGGAGCAATCCTTTGGAGTGAGTTGCACTTTCAACTTACCTACATGGGTTAGTCCCACAAGGAACAAACAAGAATATCCATAGACATAGAGTGATGCACACACAAGATGATGTCCATGAAATCAGTAGGTTACCTTGTCCCTTGTCTTACCAACATGAGGGTTTGTGACTCCTTGAACTAGTGCAAGATGTGGAAGTTGATTGCACTTGTTCTTGCCAAAATGATATGAGTGAAGAATGTTGGCAGAGTCACCCTCAAGAACTCTCTAGTTCTTCTTCTTCGGGATCCACATCATCTTGATGGGAATCCTTGGAGTTGTAGTTGTACTTGATGAAGTAGAACTTGATGTAATCTTGGGGACCCACTTGAACGAGGCTTTAGGTGCTTCTTCAAATGCATCAATCTCTTCTTGAAGCTTGCCCTTGCCTTTGTTCTTGTGGTCTTGTGGTGGAAGATCATCTTGAGCTTGTGTTCCCTTGAAGGAAGTATGATCATACTTCTCTTGTTGAGGAACAAACTTCGTCTTGGGGTATTGATCTTCTTCCCACTCAACTCCATTGGCATTGAACTTTCGTTCAAAACCAACACCTTTATTCTTCCGGTGCCTTCCTTGCTTGCGTACAATTTCCTCGAATTGCTTACTCCCGGCAAGGCTCTTGTAAACACCTTTCTCTATAATTCCCCTCAATAAGCTATTTTCTTGCTCAAGTGTAACTTGGCTAAGAGAATCATCAGTGGAATCAAGAGAACTACTAGAAGCAACAATATTGGATTTGACATTATTATTGTTACCACTAGAGGAAGTATCTTTCTTGTACTTGTTACTAGACTTGACTTGAGGCATGTAAGTAGATAAGAGTAAACGCTTGGCAATGTAAGAAGAACTTTTCTTGCGAAGATCATCATTGATTGCTTTTAAGAACTCATGCTCTTGCTCAAGATTGAGCTTTTCAAAGCGTAACTTCTCATGAGCCCTTAAAAGTTCTTGATGATCTTCGTAGATAGTTTCATGAGCTAACTTAAGAGAGTTTAGTTCTTTAGTTAGAAGCTCAATCTTCTCCTTATCATTGTCATTCGTTTTAGCATGATTAGCATGATTAATTGATGTTTCATCATAGTATTCATCACTAGAGTTGTCAACAAGTAAATCATCATCCACAAGCAAGTCATCTTCATCACTATTGAAATCAACATACTCGGGATGTGTTACCTTTGGACCTTTGGCCATGAAGCATCTTCCAACACCTTCATTTGGTGAGTCAAATATGTCGTAGGAGTTGGTTGACACAAGTGCTAGACCGGCAACACCTTCATCTTGAGTATATTCGGAGTCGGAGTGATAGCTTCTCTCGGAGTGATTGTCGAAGTCGGAGCCGGAAACCCATTCACCAACATGAGCTTGATGTCTTCGTTTTGTGTAGCTCCTTGATGACTTGTCCTTCCTTTCCGAATCTTTGCTTCTCCATGAGGGTCTTCATTCATAACGATCATCTCTACTCCTCCTCTCTCTTGGTGGTGATTCTTCTCTTTTGCTCCTTCTTCTTGGAGAATCTTCTCTTCTTTTGTAGGGTGTCGTACACTCATTGGAGTAGTGTCCGGGTCTCCCACAATTGTAGCAATTGCGCTCTCGACTAGAAGATCTCTTGTCATTGTAAGACCTTGATTTGGAGCTTCTTTCTTTGCTTCTACTCTTGTAGAATTTGTTGAAGTTCTTCACCATTAAGTTCAATTCTTCATTGAAGGTTTGTTTCTCACTTGATGATGTGGGGGCTTCACTTGAGGCTTTGTAGGCACCACTTGACTTGTTGTGAAGTTCCTCCTTATCCTTGAGTGACATCTCATGAGCAACAATCCTTCCAATGACTTCCGTTGGCTTGAGATCTTTGTAGTTTGGCATCATTTGAATCAATGTGCACACGGTATCATACTTTCCATCCAATGCTCTTAAGATCTTCTTGATGATAAATTTGTCGGTCATCTCTTCACTCCCTAAGCCGGCAATCTCATTTGTGATAAGAGCAAGCCTAGAGTACATTTCAGCGACACCTTCACCATCCTTCATTTTGAACTTGTCAAGCTGACTTTGGAGCACATTCAACTTGGATTCCTTGACGGACTCGGTACCTTCATGCATATCAATCAAAGTATCCCAAATTTCCTTTGCATTCTCAAGACGGCTGATTTTGTTGAATTCTTCGGGGCACAATCCGTTAAAAATGATATCACAAGCTTGAGCGTTGTATTGCAGCATCTTCAGTTCTTCCGCATTAGCTTCATAGTTCGGTTCTCTCCCATCGAAAAATTCACCTTGCAAGCCAATACAAATAATTGCCCAAACGGCGGCGTTATGTCCAAGAATATGCATTTTCATCTGATGCTTCCAACTAGAAAAATTAGTACCATCAAAGTAAGGACCTCTATGGTGATAATTTCCCTCGCTAGACGCCATACTCTCCTAGGTTGTGAAACCAAGGCTATGACCACCAAAAGCTATGGAAATCAAAGCAAATGGAGACTAAAGCTCTAATACCACTTGTAGGACCTTGAAGTATGTCTAGAGGGGGGTGATTAGACTACTTGACCAATAAAAAACTTAACCTTTTCCCAATTTTAGAGTTTGGCAGATTTTAGCTACTTTAGGACAAGTCAAGCAATCATCACACAATTCAAGCAAGCATGCAAAGAGTATATAGGCAGCGGAAATTAAAGCATGCAACTTGCAAGAAAGTAAAGGGAAGGGTTTGGAGGATTCAAACGCAATTAGAGACACGGATGTTTTTGCCGTGGTTCTGATAGGTGGTGCTATCATACATCCACATTGATGGAGACTTCAACCCAAGAAGGGTAACGGCTGCGCGAGTCCATGGAGGGTTCCACCCACGAAGGGTCCACGAAGAAGCAACCTTGTCTATCCCACCATGACCGTCGCCCACGAAGGACTTGCCTCACTAGCGGTAGATCTTCACGAAGTAGGCGATCTCCTTGTCCTTACAAACTCCTTCGTTCAACTCCACAATCTTGTCGGAGGCTCCCAAGTGACACCTAGCCAATCTAGGAGACACCACTCTCCAAGAAGTAACAAATGGTGCGTTGATGATGAACTCCTTGCTCTTGTGCTTCAAATGATAGTCTCCCCAACACTCAACTCTCTCTCATAGGTTTTGGATCTGGTGGAAAGAAGATTTGAGTGGAAAGCAACTTGGGAAGGCTAGAGATCAAGATTCATATGGTAGGAATGGAATATCTTGGCCTCAACACATGAGTAGGTGGTTCTCTCTCAGAAATGGTAAGTTGGAAGTGTAGGTTCGTTCTGATGCCTCTCTCCATGAATGAAGAGGAGCTGGAGGGGTATATATAGCCTCCACACAAAATCTAACCGTTACACACAATTTACCAAACTCGGTGGGATCGAATTGTTAAACTCGGTCGGACCGATTTAGTAAACCTAGTGACCGTTAGTGATTTTCGGTGGGACTGACATGCATCTCGGTGAGACCGATTCGGTTAGGGTTAGGGCATAACGTAATCTCGGTAAGACCGATTACACAAACTCAGTGAGACCGATTTGGTAATAAGCTTTCCAGATAGTTGGTCAGATAAACTCGGTGGGACCGATTTGCTCTTTTCAGTGAGACCGAAATGTTAATAAAAGGAAACATAGAGTTTACATTGCAATCTCGGTGGGACCGATCGCTCACTTTGGTTAGACCGAAACGTTACGAAGGGAAACAGAGAGATTGCAACCCCATCTCGATGAGACCGAGATCCCTATCGGTAAGACCGATTTGCTTAGGGTTTGTGGCAGTGGCTATGACTTTTGGAATCGGTGGCGCCGGATAGGAAGTTTCGGTGTGACCGATTTTGGGTTTGGGTTTAGGTCATTTGTGGATGTGGGAAAGTAGTTGAGGGCTTTGGAGCATATCACTAAGCACATGAAGCAAGAGGCTCATTAGGCAACACCTCATCCCTCCTTGATAGTATTAGCTTTTCCTATAGACTCAATGTGATCTTGGATCACTAAAAATTTAAAATGAAGAGTCTTGAGCTTTTGAGCTTGAGCCAATCCTTTGTCCTTAGTATTTTGAGGGATCCACTTTCATCATCCATGCCATGCCATTCCTTAAGCTTTCCTGAAATAATAGTCTTGGAATAGCATTAGCTCAATGAGCTATATGTTGTTATGAATTACCAAAACCACCTAGGGATAGTTGCACTTTCAGTTGTTAAGGCAATATCATCCAAACTGCCTCATGATCAAGATATGCAAGCTCAAAGCAATGTTGTATCTGCGCTCCAGACGCAAGTCCATTCCCTAACAGAGACCCTTTATGAAACAAGGAGAAACATTGCTCAATGTCGTCAAGATATGCATGGTTTTGAAACTAGACTATCAGACATTTGCTATGTTGTTCAGGAGCCTAGGGGAAATGAAGGCGAGGGTTTTGGTGCTCCATCGGACAATACAACATGAAAATGTAACAGTCAAGTCAAATGAACTGAGCTTCTGAACTTCTGGTGGTGCATTTATCTACTAGACTGTTAAGTTTTATGCCAACCTTCCTTTTGTTATATAGTTGTAATTTGTTTTGGCGCGATACAAAATTTATTCTTAACGTGCAGCCACCGGCTGAAGAAAACAACAAGCCATTTTTGTATAGTGTAGGGTGTTCCCTATATTTGCACTGGTGGCGATCTTTGATGCCGAGTGGATGTAATCTGTGCAATCGCCTTAATAGCCTAGTGTTAGTTTCAGCCTTATTTATTTCCTAGTCTTCTTTTTCCCTGGTTTGCTAGTGGCCGCAACTACATGGGCCATATACGGGCCGTAGGATCCATGGGTCTCCTACGGGCCATCGATAAATGGGCCTGTAATCGGTGGGCCTCGGGCCGTCGATAAATGGGCCTATAATTGGTGGGCCTCGGGCCGTTGGATAAATGGGTCTACATGGGCCGTAATCGGGCGTAATTGGTATCGGCCCAGCACGGTAACGGGCCGCTAACAGGCCGTAGGACAGCAAAGGCCTAATTCTGTCACAGGCATAACGGGTCGTTAATGGGCCAGAATATAGGACGGGCTGGAAACGGCACAACGGGTTAACAGGCCAGAAACGGGCCGACTCTTGCCATGGGCCAAATTTGGCCCATTAGGGTAACAGGACAGTAACGGTCCGACTCTTGCCATGGGCCGAATTTGGCCCATTAGGGGAACAAGCCAGTAACGGGCCGACTCTTGCCATGGGCCAAATTTGTCCCATTAGGGGAACAGGCCAGTAATGGGCCGGAAGTAATCGAGGGCCGAAAAGGAGCCCAAGAACGTATGGGCCGTCAATAGGCCGAAAGCTAACATGGGCTGGAAACGACCCATGTAAATCACGGGCCGTTAAAGGGTACAAAGAAAATTACTGTTCATTATGGGCTAGAGTCACCATGGGCCTGTAAAGGGTCAAAAGATACGAAGGCCTCATGCAGGCCAAAAGACATCGTAGGCCATACATGGGCCGAAAGTGAAATGGGCTGGTGTTTCGACGGCCCACATGATGTTGTTGGGCTGATTTCCTTTAGGGCCTAACGGGCCGTGAGTTAACAGGCCGTAAAATGGGCTATTTGTGAAGAGACCGTTAACAGGCTTTTCATGGGCCAGCCCATTAACTTTTGACCAAGTCAAACGGGCCGACTTTGTAAGCTAAATGGGCCAGTGGTTGGCTGTGGCATGTGTCAACATATCATAGGCGCCTATCTGACCCACTGACGAGCTGACACGTGTTTCATCAGGCCAATAAGAATTTTACACGTGAAAATTTCCCATTGGTCGAGGCTGTTAACGGGTTATCGGATCCAAAACCCGACCCGATAGCTTAACGGTGTTCCGTTACGGTGGATGCCATGTGTCGGTCACCCTTGACGAAAGCACTTCTGTCACGCGCGATTTATCGTCATGGAAGTGGACACTTCTGTAGGATCGAAAGTATGTCTAGAGGGGGGTGATTAGACTACTTGACCAATTAAAAACTTATCCTTTTCCCAATTTTAGTCTTTGGCAGATTTTAGCTATCTTAGCACAAGTCAAGCAATCTTAACACAATTCAAGCAAGCATGCAAAGAGTATATGAGCAGCGGAAAGTAAAGCATGCAACTTGCAAGAATCTAAAGGGAAGGGTTTGGAGAATTCAAACGCAATTGGAGACACGGATGTTTTTGTCGTGGTTCCGATAGGTGGTGCTATCGTACATCCACGTTGATGGATACTTCAACCCACGAAGAGTAACGGTTGCGCGAGTCCACGGAGGGCTCCACCCACAAAGGGTCCACGAAGAAGCAACCTTGTCTATCCCACCATGGCCGTCGCCCATGAAGGACTTGCCTCACTAGCGGTAGGTCTTCACGAAGTAGGTGATCTCCTTGCCCAGACAAACTCCTTGGTTCAACTCCACAATCTTGTCGGAGGCTCCCAAGTGACACCTAGCCAATCTAGGATATACCACTCTCCAAGAAGTAACAAATGGTGTGTTGATGATGAACACCTTGCTCTTGTGCTTCAAATGATAGTCTCCCCAACACTCAACTCTCTCTCACAGGATTTAGATTTGGTGGAAAGAAGATCTGAGTGGAAAGCAACTTGGGGAAGGCTAGAGATCAAGATTCATATGGTAGGAATGGAATATCTTGGCCTCAACACATGAGTAGGTGGTTCTCTCTCAGAAACAGCAAGTTGGGAAGTGTAGGTTCATTCTGATGGCTCTCTCCACGAATGAAGAGAAGGTGGAGGGGTATATATAGCTTCCACACAAAATCTAACCGTTACACACAACTTGCCAAACTCGGTGGGACCGAATTGAGAAACTCGGTCGGACCGATTCAGCAAATCTAGTGACCGTTAGGATTTTTGGTGGGACCGGCATGCAACTAGGTAGGACCGATATGGTTAGGGTTAGGGCATAATGTAATCTCGGTGAGACCGATTACACAAACTCGGTGGGACCAATTTTGGTAATAAGCTAACCAGAGAGTTGGTCAGGTAAACTCGGTGGGACCGGTTCGCTCATTTCGGTGGGACCGAAATGTTATGAAAAGGAAACAGGGAGTTTACATTGCAATCTCGGTGGGACCAATCGCTCATCTCGGTTGTACCAAAACATTATGAAGGGAAACAGAGAGATTACAATCCCATCTCGGTGAGACCGATTTGCCTAGGGTTTGTGGCAGTGGCTATGACATCTGAACTCAGTGGCGCCAGATAAAAAGAATCGGTAGGGCCGAGTTTGACTTTTGGTTTAGGTCATATGTGGATGTGAGAAAGTAGTTGAGGGCTTTGGAGCATATCACTAAGCACTATGAAGCAAGAAACTCATTAAGCAACACCTCATCCCTCCTTGATAGTATTGGCTTTTCCTATAGACTCAATGTGATCTTGGATCACTAAAATATAAGATGTAGAGTCTTGAGCTTTTGAGCTTGAGCCAATCCTTTTGTCCTTAGCATTTTGAGGGGTCCACTTTTCTCATCCATGCCATGCCATTCATTGAGCTTTTCCTGAAATATTCATCTTGGAATAATGTTAGCTCAATGAGCTATATGTTGTTAGGAATTACCAAAACCACCTAGGGATAGTTGCACTTTCAGTCTCCCCCTTTTTGGTAATTGATGACAACATATAGATCAAAGCTTCGACAAATGATAATAAGAGTGAAAAACATTGTCGCTTTGAGAAGTATGTGATAAGCAAGAGCTCCCCCTAAATTTGTGCATAGTTTAAGATTTGCTTTGGACTACAAATGCACAAGGAGTTAGGCTCATGGGTTACTCTTCCATGTCACATACATCTTGGTGGAGCGCTCAAAATGATAATGATTGAATACATGCACTCATCACCAAGCAAAGTGAATGATCATATAGAGATAAGAAGGATAATGTCATCCAACAGGCATAAATGTAGCATATGATCAAACACATGATCATCCAAGTATCACACAGACATAGAGTATCTTAATCAAGCAAATAAAGTTCAACCACCAAAGCAAGAGAGAATAAAAAGCAACACTCTCTCTCGAAGCCTATGATCTATACATTTTCCCCCTTTGGCAACAAGTTACCAAAAAGTTCATAGAAAATGCATAGCACTAAATCATCTCTCAGGCTTGATCTTCAGGTGGTGGTGTAGAGATGGCTCCTTGGACGAAGACTTCAGTAGATGTGGATGGAGCTGGAGGAGTAGCTGCTGGTGCTGGTTGCACTAGAGCTGTAGCTGGTGCAGATGAAGTCGCTCTCGTGTCTGTCACTAGCACTGCAGCTGATTTCTGAGCTCTAGGCACTCTGGCAAATGCATCAGTGGTTGTCTTACCCTTCCTCTCCTGCATATCATCCTGAAGCTGCTCAACAACGGACTGGATCTCAGTTACCTTCACATCCAAGTCATAGAACTTCTGCTCCATGATCCTCTCCAGGCTCTCCTGGTTTTGAGTCAAGGTGGCCAGCCCCTTCTCAATCCTCAGAGTGGATGCAATCAAGTAGCCAAGTTGATCTTGTTTGCTCTTCAAAAAGTACTAAGATGCCTCTTCCATTGTTGGCATCTTGGTAGCCTTCTCTGTCCTTGCCTTCTCCTTCTTTGCTTGAGCATGCATAGAAGATGGTTCATCTTCATCCATAACCACTTGGTTGTCCTCAAAGTCTTGATAGATAGGCATGTGATCCTTGTCCAACAAGTATGTGCCAGTGCCCATCTTGGAGTTAATCAGCTCCTGGATCTGTGGGGCATACCCACAACTTCTCTTTTGGTCAACTGCTTTCCTCTTGATAGTTTCAACTATAAGGCTCATGACCTTGAACTTCCGTGGCACATCAAATAAGTGTAGCAGATTTATTGCATGGCCTCTGATCATGTTGTGATCACCTGACTTGGGCAAGAGAGTGTGCCTGAGGATCCAGTTGATGGTTGGCAGTCCTGACAGAAGGTAATGTATTGATCCAAACTTATGTGTTTCAACTGCAGCATCTGGGATCTCCTTGTACATATGTGCCATAGAGTTGTGATCCATCTTCTTCTTGGCATAGACATCCAAGTCATCCTCTTTCTCCTTAGGTGCATTGATCAGATTAGCCCATTCTTCAATTTTTGATTGGTACCTAGTACCTTCAGACATCCATACTATCCTGCCATCTGGATAGAAGTGTGTTGTGGAGTAGAATTGCATTATGAGCTCATCATTCCACTTTGTGAGCTTCTGCCCAACAAAGTCTGCCACTCCACGGGCACTGAAACTGTCATACACACCAGGATAGTGTTCCTCATTCTCCTTCATGTAGGTCCAGTCAACCCACCTCATGTCACACACTATTGGCTTCTTGTCTAGCAACACTGTCTCATAGAAATCATGTTGTTCCTTTGTATGGAACCTGTAGTCAACAACAGTCCTCTTCCTGGCTGCATAAGGATCAGACAACCTCCACTGTCTGAGGCCTGCATCCTTTCTCTGCTTCATGTTCTCAGCCACAGGATGAGCATCATTATGATCTGGAATTTTTGGCTTCAACTTTCTCAAGACATGCTCTTCATCATCTTCCTCTTCAGCAACAGTTTCAGGCACCGGGGCCTTGTTCTTCTCAGCAGCAGATATATTCCTGGTATTCATCTTAGGTGCAGTCTTGGGCTTGGAGGCAGCTTTGGGTGCTTCTTTGGGCTTTGATGATGCAGCCCCTGACCTGATAGCATCACCCATTAGCTTCTGAGCCTTGGGTGCTGGTGCAGCAACCTCTTCTTCTTCTTATTCTTCCATCATGGAAGGCTTTCCAACAACTCTGGCCATGGTCTTCTTGACCCTTTCCTTCCTCTTCTTCCCTTCTTCAGCAGCCTCTTTGGGTTGAGATTCCAAAGGTACTTGAGTAGAGGCTCTGGCCTTAGACATGGGAATTCTCTTTGCAGGTACTTTGGTCTTCATACCAGGCTTAATGGCAGCAGCTGTGCCATACTCCTTTTTGAGCACCTTCTTCTTAGAAGTGGCCTCATCCTCAACTGCCACATAGTCTTCATCCTCAGATTCTGAGGTTTTCTTCTTTCTGGCCCTGGTGGCAGCTTTGGGCAAGTTGCTTGGGGTGCTCCTGCTACCCTCATCAGAGCTGCTAGAGGGACTAGTGCCCTCACTCATTTGAACCTGCTCCTCTGACTTGTTCTGGCTGTCACTTTGATCAGACATATTGCAAACACTGATTGCAGATCCTGTGAATAGATATAGATGAGATAGAGTGGATGAGCATCACAAAATACAGAGGTTTTTGCAAAAGAATGAGTCAAAAACTTAGTTTTAGTTTTCCACAGAAAGCATTTCGGATCAACCGATTTGCAAACTCGGCGATACCGAAGCAGCTTTTGGAACCTAAACTAGTGAACTCGGTCAGATCGAGTCACAGTTCGGTGGCACCGAGACTGCTAGGGTTTCACAAAGTAGTGAACTCGGTCACACCGATTTGCAATTCTCGGTCAGACCGAGAATTACATGTGCAATGGCCTTAGCCGAATCGGTGGAACCGAGTTCTACAACTCGGTGGGTCCGAGATGGTTTTGGCGGAAACCTAACCCTAAATTTTCAATTCATCTCTAATCTACGGAGTGTTTTGACTAGATAGGATAGTTTCAATCGTGGCAAGATTCATGGCGAACACAATGTGCTAGGAATCAGACGGGGATAGCACAGTGATCGAGTCCATACCCTAGTTTGGCGATGAACTCGCTACGGCGGCAACGGCGGGGATGATTTCCATTGACGGCGGCGGAGACCAGCGACTGGAGACGGCTAGCGACGAGGACGATCCGGAGACCCTGGAGGCAGAGCAGGCTACGTGCGGGCGGAAAGAGTTCAGAGAAAGTTTCCAATTTTTTTGACCGTGAGTATATATAGCCCGACCCTGTCGGTGTGACCGAGTGGAACAACTCGGTGGCACCGAGATGCATAACTGCTGACAGTTACAGCAACTCGGTGTGACCGAAATGTTCAAATCGGTTGCACCGAGATTGAAAACCTAGATCGACTTAGTGATCTCGGTATGACCGAAATGGAAGAATCAATCAGACCGAAACACACAAAGAAGTTTTGGAAGTTTAAGTCTATGACGAATCGGGGACTCCGAGTGCTCCTCACACAGAGTGGTTCGAATCTGACTTGATAAAATTTTGTGATGTAGCATGAATAGAGTTTGAGACAAGAAAAGCATAGATAGCTAGATAAGGTTCTTAGGCATTCTTGTCCATCCACTTGGCAAAAGGGAAAAACAAACCAATCAATCAAAGCAACAAGTGGATGTCCTCGAATGAGTAAAATATGCAACCAACATGCTCACACAATAAAATGGCAAATGAAATATGTGGAAAAGCATGCACAACCAATTCTAGCATCTATCAAACAATTGGCGATGACTAGGTCATCTATATATGAGTATATTGACTTAGGAGTCAAATGAGAACATTTGATCATAGGTCATACTCATCGTTTAAGCTCAAGTGGGGTTACCACTTTTACATAATGCATTGATGTGTTCACACCATTAGAGTTGCTTTGACTCAATTCTTAGAGTAAAGCTCCCCCTAGATGTGAGATCCCCCCTTAGAGGGATGAACTAACCTTGGATGTTGTCGATGATGACTTCATGTAGGTGTTGAAGATGTGGATGCTCAATGTTGATAAGATCATTTGGAGCAATCCTTTGGAGTGAGTTGCACTTTCAATACCTACACGGGTTAGTCCCACAAGGAACAAATAAGGATATCCATAGACATAGAGTGACGCACACACAAGATGATGTCTATGAAAGCATTATGTTACCTTGTCCCTTGTCTTACCAACAAGAGGGTTTGTGACTCCTTGAACTAGTGCAAGATGTGGAATTTGATTGCACTTGTTGTTGCCAAAATGATATGAGTGAAATATGTTGGCGGAGTCACCCTCAAGAACTCTCTAGTTCTTCTTCTTCGGGATCCACATCATCTTGATGGGAATCCTTGGAGTTGTAGTCATACTTGATGAAGTAGAACTTGGCATAGAATTGGGAACCCACTTGACCAAGGCCTTTGGAGCTTCTTCAAATGCATCAATCTCCTCTTGAAGCTTATCCTTGCCTTTTTTCTTGTGGTCTTGTGGTGGAAGATAATCTTGAACTTGTGTCCCTTTGAAGGAAGTAGGATCATACTTCTCTTGTTGAGGAACAAACTTCGTCTTGGGGTATTGATCTTCTTCCCACTCAACTCTATTGGCATTGAACTCTCGTTCAAAACCAACACCTTGGTTCTTCCGGTGCCTTCCTTGCTTGCGTATAATTTCCTCAAATTGCTTACTCCCGGCAAGGCTCTTGTAAACACCTTTATCTATAATTCCCTTCAATAAGCTATTTTCTTTCTCAAGTGTAACTTGGCTAAGAGAATCATTAGTGGAATCAAGAGAACTTCTAGAAGCAACAACATTGGATTTAACATGATTATTGTTACTACTAGAGGAAGAATCCTTCTTGTTCTTGTTAATAGACTTGACTTGAGGCATGTAAGTAGATAAGAGTAAACACTTGGCAATGTAAGAAGAACTTTTCTTACGAAGATCATCATTGATTGCCTTTAAGAACTCATGCTCTTGCTCAAGGTTGAGCTTTTCAAAGCGTAACTTCTCATGAGTCGTTAAAAGTTCTCGATGATCTTCTAAGATAGTTCCATGAGCTAACTGAAGAGTGTTTAGTTCATTAGTTAGAAGCTCAATCTTCTCCTTATCATTGTCATCCGTTTTATCTTGATTAGCAAGATTAATTGATGTTTCATCATAGTATTCATCACTAGAGTTGTCAACAAGTAAATCGTCATCACCTAACAAGTCATCTTCATCACTATTGAAATCAACATACTCGGGGTGTGTTACCTTTGGGCCTTTAGCCATGAAGCATCTTCCAAGTCCTTCATTTGGTGAATCAAATATGTCGTAGGAGTTGTTTGACACAAGTGCTGGACCGGCAACACCTTCATCTTGAGTATATTCGGAGTCGGAGTGATAGCTTCTCTCAGAATGATTGTCGGAGTCGGAGCCGGATACCCATTCACCAACATGAGCTTGATGTCTTCGTTTTGTGTAGCTCCTTGATGATTTGTCATTCCTTTCCGAATCCTTGCTTCTCCGGGATGTTCTTCATTCATAACGATCATCTCTACTCCTCCTCTCTCTTGGTGGTGATTCTTCTCTTCTACTTCTCCTCTTGGGTGATTCTTCTCTTATTTTGCAGGGTGTTGTGCACTCATTGGAATAGTGTTTGGGTCTCCCACAATTGTAGCAATTGTGCTCTCGACTAGAAGATCTTTTGTCATTGTAGGACCTTGACTTGGAGCTTCTCTCTTTGCTTCTATTCTTGTAGAACTTGTTGAAGTTCTTCACCATCAAGCTCAATTCTTCATTGAAGGTTTGTTTCTCACTTGATGATGTGGGGGCTTCACATGAGGCTTTGTAAGCACCACTTCATTTGTTGTGAAGTTCCTCATCCTTGAGTGACATCTCATGAGCAACAATTCTTCCAATGACTTCCGTTGGCTTGAGATCTTTGTAATTGGGCATCATTTGGATCAATGTGCACACGGTATCATATTTTCCGTCCAAAGCACTTAGGATCTTCTTGATGATGAATTTGTCGGTCATCTCTTCACTTCCTAAGCCGGCAATCTCATTTGTGATAAGAGCAAGCCTAGAGTACATTTCAGCGACACCTTCACCATCCTTCATTTTGAACTTGTCAAGTTGACCTTGAAGCACATCAAACTTGGATTCCTTGACGGAGTCGGTACCTTCATGCATATCAATCAAAGTATCCCAAATTTCCTTTGCATTCTCAAGACGGCTGATTTTGTTGAATTCTTCGGGGCACAATCCGTTGAAGATGATATCACAAGCTTGAGCGTTGTATTGCAACATCTTCAACTCTTCCACGCTAGCTTCACAGTTCGGTTCTCTCCCATCAAAGAATTCAACTTGCAAGCCAATACACACAATAGCCCAAACGGCGGGGTTATGTCCAATAATATGCATTTTCATCTTATGCTTCCAACTAGCAAAATTTGTACCACCAAAGTAAGGACCTCTACGGTGATAATTTCCCTCGCTAGACGCCATACTCTCCTAGGTTGTGAAACCAAGGCTATGACCACCAAAAGCTATGGAAATCAAATCAAATGGAGACCAAAGCTCTGATACCACTTGTAGGATCGAAAGTATGTCTAGAGGGGGGTGATTAGACTACTTGACCAATTAAAAACTTATCCTTTTCCTAGTTTTAGTCTTTGGCAGATTTTAGCTATCTTAGCACAAGTCAAGCAATCTTAGCACAATTCAAGCAAGCATGCAAAGAGTATATGAGCAGCGGAAAGTAAAGCATGCAACTTGCAAGAATCTAAAGGGAAGGGTTTGGAGAATTCAAACGCAATTGGAGACACGGATGTTTTTATCGTGGTTCCGATAGGTGGTGCTATCGTACATCCACGTTGATGGAGACTTCAACCCACGAAGGGTAACGGTTGCTTGAGTCCACGGAGGGCTCCACCCACGAAGGGTCCTCGAAGAAGCAACCTTGTCTATCCCACCATGGTCGTCGCCCATGAAGGACTTGCCTCACTAGCGGTAGATCTTCACAAAGTAGGCAATCTCCTTGCCCTTACAAACTCCTTGGTTCAACTCCACAATCTTGTCGGAGGCTCCCAAGTGACACCTAGCCAATCTAGGAGACACCACTCTCCAAGAAGTAACAAATGGTGTGTTGATGATGAACTCCTTGCTCTTGTGCTTCAAATGATAGTCTCCCCAACACTCAACTCTCTCTCACAGGATTTGGATTTGGTGGAAAGAAGATCTGAGTGGAGAGCAACTTGGGGAAGGCTAGAGATCAAGATTCATATGGTAGGAATGGAATATCTTGGCCTCAACACATGAGTAGGTGATTCTCTCTCAGAAATAGCAAGTTGGAAGTGTAGGTTCGTTCTGATGGCTCTCTCCACGAATGAAGAGGAGGTGGAGGGGTATATATAGCCTCCACACAAAATCTAACCGTTACACAACTAGCCAAACTCGGTGGGACCGAATTGAGAAACTCGGTCAGACCGATTCAGCAAATCAAGTGACCTTTAGGATTTTCGGTGGGACCGATATGCAACTCGGTAGCACCGATATGGTTAGGGTTAGGGCATAATGTAATCTCGGTGAGACCGATTACACAAACTCAGTGGGACCGATTTTGGTAATAAGCTAACCAGAGAGTTGGTCAGGTAAACTCGGTGGGACCGGTTCGCTCATTTCGGTGGGACCGAAATGTTATGAAAAGGAAACAGGGAGTTTACATTGCAATCTCGGTGGGACCGATCGCTCATCTCGGTGGTACCCAAACGTTACGAAGGGAAACAGAGAGATTACAATCCCATCTCGGTGAGACCGAGATCCCTATCGGTGAGACCGATTTGCCTAGGGTTTGTGGTAGTGGCTATGACATCTGAACTCGGTGGCGCCGGATAGAAAGAATCGGTAGGGCCGAGTTTGACTTTTGGTTTAGGTCATATGTGGATGTGAGAAAGTAGTTGAGGGCTTTGGAGCATATCACTAAGCACTATGATGCAAGAAACTCATTAAGCAACACCTCATCCCTCCTTGATAGTATTGGCTTTTCCTATAGACTCAATGTGATCTTGGATCACTAAAATATAAGATGTAGAGTCTTGAGCTTTTGAGCTTGAGCCAATCCTTTTGTCCTTAGCATTTTGAGGGGTCCACTTTTCTCATCCATGCCATGCCATTCATTGAGCTTTTCCTGGAATATTCATCTTGGAATAATGTTAGCTCAATGAGCTATATGTTGTTAGGAATTACCAAAACCACATAGGGATAGTTGCACTTTCAACTTCCGTGATGATAATTTTGGTAATGTCATGGAACACTTCTACGACAACACAGGTATGACTATCTTGATTCTGTCATAAAATCGTCATGGATGTACATGCATGACAAAAAACGCGACCTACTGTGACAAACATGTATCATCACGGAAGTGTATTTTTTTGTAGTGTAACATGTTTTATTGTCAAAAAGAAGGAGAAAAAGGACTCCACTTTGGCTTAAAAGCCAAAGAAGCTCCTAAATAGGGGCTTTTGGCTTTGGCTTTTGGACCAAAGTGTGAAGTCGCTAACTATTCTCCTAACAGTGAGGCCAGCGGGCTGGACTTCATATAGGAAGACACGGGTATTTTTTGAGTCCAAAATTTTCCGTAGAACGGAAAGAGCCACTGACGCCCAAATCTTGTTGCCGAGGTCAACCAGAGAGGGGACGCCCTAGATGAGATGAAAAATCTTCCATAGAATGGAGAGAGAGAGAGAGAGACTCTGGCGGGCAAATCCTGTTGTCAAGGCCAGTTGGAGGGGCGCGTCCTAGATGAGGCCTAATTGGAGAGGGAACATCCCAGATGAGGTTGACGACGGTGGGTGCGGAACAACTCAAGTCTTGTCAGATCTGAGTAGCATGTGATTCATGTGCAGCGCACCCTCTAACGATGCTACAAGCCAGGATGGGATGCAACAAAGTTTGGTGATGCTTCACGTGATACGAAAGTTGTATATGCATCACATGACTCTATCTATGGTTTGGTTATAAAGATGGTGACAACACATTTTGCTTGTGTGGATTTGGAGTTTTTTCTTTTGATTATTTTATGGATTTGAAGTTAGAAGGTTTTATTGTAAAAAAAACAAGACAACATGTTTGGCATCTAAAAAACAACATGCCTATTGTCTTTGATGGAGGCTCGCCCTTGTTGGAAGGAGTAATAAGGAGGATCGTGGCCGAGGGGAATGGTTGGCATCAAGCGGGACGTGAGTAGTTGTAGTAGGAGTTGTGTGTGGCAGTTGGAGCCACGGCTCTGGGTGTTCTTAGGACTTTGGGTTCTTAGGCCTATGTGGACTTTGGGTTCTTTACACCAAATGTTGATGCCAAATCTAGTAGACCTTCTTGGAGTACACGCCAAGTCCTCGGTGAAGATCGATATGCATTGGTCATAGGCCTCCGTGTCGTTCCCCATCAACGGGCCATCAACTCGGCCCATGGACTAGGCCAGCTGGGCTAGGACCCCCTAGTCCAGGACACCGTCAGAGCCCGGGGAAATTTATTCTGACGCGACGTTGTTGTAATAGATTCAAGAGCGACTCCCTCAATCCTAACCCTACTGAGAACCCACCCAACGTACAGATCCAAGGTTCCCCCTCCGTCCTACCACCTGAGCGGCCGACAGAGGGAGATGGAACCAGCGACAACGTTGGCGGCACACAAAGGTATCTGCTTGCCTGGCTAACCCCAATTGCTCGGCCCCCATGACGAGGTTCTTGGAGTTAGAAGGTACTCCTACGTAACAGAGAAGGTAACATGTTTTATTGTCAAAAAGAAGGAGAAAAAGGAGTCCACTTTGGCTTAAAAGCCAAAGAAGCTCCTAAATAGGGGCTTTTGGCTTTGGCTTTTGGTCCAAAGTGTGAAGTCACTAACTATTCTCCTAACAGTGAGTCCAGCGGGCTGGACTTCATATAGGAAGACGCGGGTATTTTTCGAGTCCAAAATTTTCCATAGAATGGAAAGAGCCACCGACGACCAAATCTTGTTGCCGAGGTCAACCAGAGAGGGGACGCCCCTGATGAGATGAAAAATCTTCCATAGAATGGAGAAAAAAACAGCCTGCCTTTTTTTTATATAAGAAACAGCATGCCTGATCGTAAGTTACGTGGAACCCAATCCAACCGAACCGACCCAGCGGCCTGCCAGCCTGACTCAGATAAACCCAATCCGTACCCCTAAATAAAACCAATCCGTGTTCGGGTCGGGTCGAAAACCCTAAACCCAGATGGATCGAGACCGTCTTGTCGCAACCCCGCAATCGAAGCTCTGCTCCCTGCTCCCGCGAAATCTCAGTCTTTCGCCTTCGAGCTCCAGCCAAATCACGCTCCTGCTCCCGCGAAATCGAGCTCCTGCTTCCGCCGAATCCAATATGCCGCGACACCGCCGCTGCAGCCGGCTGCGCCGTATCGTCGGCGGCGTCTCAGTCGGAGCTCTCCTGCTGTTAGCCGGAAGCGGAGGCCATAACGCCTACTCGGGCCGCCCGGTCTTCTCGCTGCCCCTCGGCCTCGGCGCCCCCTTCCCGCTCGTCGCCGACAGTTCGGCGCCCCCGCCCTTCCCGTTCGCTGCCGACTTTTCACCGTCGCCGTCCCCGCAATCCCAATACTCGCCCTTCCGCCTCAGCGATGACAGCCTCGCGCGGCGCCTGCTGCCCCTCCGCCTCCGCGCCAGCCAATCGCCGCCGCTGCAGGACGCGGATGCGGTCCTCCTTCCCGACCAGGAGGTCCTGATCCTGGACGACGCTGAGCCTACCGGCAACGCCATCTGTGCCTTCCAGGGTGGGGCGTCCTCCCCGGCGAGATCGCTCGGGAGGCTGCCGGCGTCCGGACTTCAGGCATACGTCTGCCGCCTTCCCGACCCAGCGCAGAGCTTCCAGCAGCTCCAACCGCCGCTCTTACTCCACTCCTCCACCTCCTCGGCCTCCGCAGCTGCTCCAGATCCCCCTTCTCCTTCTCCGGGCCGCGCATTGCTTAACTGGACCAGCGACCCGATAGTGTTTGACTCGGCTCTTCTTGACGGAGGCGACGTGCTCGTCTTCGCTAAGGGAATCAACCGCCGCCAAGGCCTTCAGTGCCTGTATCGCTACAGCGACGGCGCCGATACCATGCTGGCAACTACACCGGCAATCACCTCAGTACAGCAAGTTACTCGTTGCCCCTCGCCGCAGACACCTGTCAAGTCAGGAGGAAGCACCAAGATTCTTGTCACACTAGGGGTCACCGGCGAGGATCCCGTGCCCTCCCTTGCAACCTTTCGTCGACAGCAAGCTGAATCTTCTTCGCTGACTCCTCACAAGAGTTCAATTTGCGCCTGCACAATGGGACGCAACATCTCCAAGTTTCTCAGGGAGTGGGCACTCTACCATAGTGCGATCGGCGTGGATCAGTTCTTTATCTACGACAATGGCAGCGAGGACAACCTGGCAGGCCTAGTGGCGCAGCTCATATCCTCCGGGCTCAACATCACAACCGTGCCATGGCCTTGGACCAAGGTCCAAGAAGCTGGTGTGTCTCATTGCGCGGCCACACAGCAAGCTTCGTGCCAATGGATGGCTGTCATAGATGTCGATGAATTC
The DNA here is from genome assembly GCF_018294505.1 of Triticum aestivum. Taxonomy (NCBI): domain Eukaryota; kingdom Viridiplantae; phylum Streptophyta; class Magnoliopsida; order Poales; family Poaceae; genus Triticum; species Triticum aestivum. Next base: position 236,668,904 of record NC_057810.1, read on the forward strand.
ATCTTCTCAACAAGCTGGGCAGGATTAGAGAAGCCATCAAAATCTTTGCTAGAGCCCGTCATTTCTGTTGATGATAGCGTTGGCCAAATATACCTTGCTTGTTATGATTTTGCCCCCTCGGGCCAAACAGCACATCCACCAGGAGGGGGTCTGCCAGGGCTACACTTGCCGGTTGAAGAGCCCGCAGCGGCACAAATTCTTGGTCCGTCTCGACGCCGTGGAACCATCCCTCATGAATGTGGTCCATCATTTTAAGCTCAAGCCTGCTTTCAAAAGCATCTGGACCGCGTTCGCACGTGTTAACCACCACAAATACCAGGCTTGGTCGGAGTTCAAAGTCAAGTTCAAGAGGCGCATGTCCGCTTATGTGGCTGATTGGAAAGATCCGATCAACCTCGACTCAAAGGACCGGGCTCCTGGCTTAGGAATTGATGACACCGAACCAGAAGGCTGGGCCCAAAGATACTGTGAGGTTAAAGACAATATCCTTCAGCTGTTAACTGCAAGATGGTTCGGTGTCGGATTTGGGAACTCTCATTAGCTCCAGTCAGATCAGGTAACACACACTGGTAAGATCTACCACCTCTCCCCCTCTTTTGCATAGTATTTTCTGTTTATTTACACTAACAAAACGTAAATCAAAACCGCTAAGTTTTCCAGAATTAAAAGTTATCTCTTAAATTGGATGGTATACACCTTTTAAATAGGCTTTAGTTTTTTTTGTGTGTTAAAAATAGGCTTTAGGTTGATGGGGAAGCACCACAATACGTGTGTGTTGCTCAATGATGAACATACTCCCTCTAGTCTAGTTCTGAAGAAGCCCCCATAATGCAACTTTTACTGCTTATTTTTGTGAGATATTAGTACTATAAAACTCTGAAATTATACTTTATGAGAGTCAACCTTTATTTTTATTATACATTACTGTAAAACTCTTCAAAATAATACTTTTCTGAAAATACTTTATGAGATAACCTAAACATGGTTTTCACATATCCAATGCAAAAATATTATGAAATATAGGGAGTCAAAGTTTGAAGAATGTTTGTTGAACCTATGCCTAAAACCTGCAACTTTTTAAGAACTAGAGGAGGGGGTATATTAACCTGAGAGCATTTTCCCTATCCATAGTTATCAGTGTGTTTTTGTTATTCAAGTTCTTGCTGTCCTCCTTTTTCTATGTTGAACTTTTAAGAACAGATTTACATTCATTTTGCCTTGATACTCAGCATGTGACATGGTGCTTTAATATTGGTTCTTTTGCTAAAATTGGATGACTTCTTTTCCTTGAATGATTTTGGCTTAACAGTTGGGCTTAGATCAGTTGAATTTGTAATGCTTAGCTGGAGCACGAATGAAGCCTCATTATTTATTTATTTTTATTTTGGGTCTGGGTGGGCTGGATTACTAGTCAGTGAAAGCTTCACCCAAATGATTTCAAATCTTATTTGTTGATTGAGGTCCATTTCTTAAATATCTCTATTGGCTGCTCCTTATGGTTGTTTGGCTTCAATTCTGAAACTAGTTCATTGAGATGCTGGTCTACACTTTGTTGGCTTTTCCTTAATAAACGAATCTTGGTTTATGAATTATGATGCATTTAAGCTTTGGCTTATGTGGTTTTGTTCCAGTTTTGACTTGTTTTAATTGGCTGGAAACATCTTTGGAAAAAGTCTTTCTTGATATGGAACTCATACATCAAAATGCATCTCCAATGGAGAATGCGACATTGTCAGACTGAACTTGCAAGGTGAACATGTAAACCAGTGTATTGAAAATTACCTTTGCTTCATGGTCTCTACTGATCCAAAGAAACGGGTTCAGCATTTACCCATGGGTGAATACTGGTACAACAGTTCTTTTCATTCGTCTCTCCAAGAGACTCCTTTCGAGGCCTTATATGGATATCCACAGCCACAATTCAGTGAGTTCTCAATGGTAGGCACTACTGACAGTGAGGCACAGACAACAACTGCTGTCAACACTGAAGCACAATCTCTTAATTGCCCAGTGGCTCATGAAAAAATATGCAGATCGCAAGCTAGTCGGAAGGACTCTCGCAGCAGGTGACATGGTTTACTTGAAGCTTCCGCCATATCATCTGAATGCTTTCGGCCTTCGCTCTCACATCAAGCTGCAAAGGAAGTTTTAAGGACCATTTCGAGTACTGTATCATGAGGGCTATGTTGCATATCACCTGCAGCTGCAAACGTGGGTATCCACCCAGTGTTCCACATCAGCTAGCTGAAGAAACACATCGGACCCAATGTAGTTCCCTGTGCTGATTTACCTCTAGGTGATCCTGAACAGTGTACCAGAACTGAACCTGTTATCGTACTTCAGACCCAACAGATCCCTCGCAACAATCGACCGGTTGTCCAATGGCTTGTACAATGGGAGAATTTTCCACTGGATGACGCAACTTGGGAAGACGTAGATTTCATGAAGCATACATTCCCAGCCTTTTTCAAGAAGACAGTTGAAGCATGGCGTCGTCAATCTTCAGCTTCTTGAAGACAAGATCGCGCTTGCAAGGGGGCATTGTCAGACTGAACCTGCAAGGTGTTCTAGTCTTCAGTTAACTGTACCAATTGAACGGCTGGGGATTCACGATGGAGAAGAAGATCGGACGGCTTGCATTCGCTCACCGTCTACCTCTAGCTTATTTACTTTTCACTGTTGCTTTTCTTACCTCTTTATTCTCTCGCCAACCACGGCTGTAACAGAACAATGTATGCGCTATATGGGATAAGCCCCGATCAATCAATAAAGCACTACGCGGCCTCCCAAGGGAGGTGAGATGCTTCTGATATTTCATTTTATGACTTCTTTTCTTTGAATGGTTTTAGCTTAATGGTTGGGCTTATATCAGTTGGATTTGTTATGCTTAGCTGGAGCACTACATGAAGCCTTTTAGTTTTATTTTATTTTTGGTTTGTGTTGGCTGGACCAATAATTCATGAAAGCTTCACCCAAATTATTTCAAATCTTATTTGTTAACTAAGGTCCATTTCTTAAATATCTATTGGCCGATCCTTGGTTGTTTGGCTTCTGTTCTGAAACCAATAATTCATGAAAGCTTCACCCAAGTGAAGTCGTGATTTATTTTGAAAGAATTTTTTTTTTGAAAGAAAGAAGTCGTGATTTTGGTGACATGTTGGTCTGCACTTCCCTTTAGAAAATGAATCTTGGTTTTCTATGACTTTAAAGTTGTTGTCCAATTCAAAAAGAACTGGTTCTACATCTCCTATTCGTTTTCCTTGTGCATCCAAACAACAGAACTGTGCCATATTTAATTCCAGAGGAGTTGAAACCCAACTTAAACATTCAAACGAGGTTCAAGCTTCATGAGAGGCCGGGAAGTGAAAATCTCTCCCATTTTTTAGGAGAAAGATCTGACTGATGAAACCGCCGGATCCTCTACCAACGCTGCGCTGGTCGGCGACCTTTTCCACCGCCGGGCTAGATGGTTCGCCGGAGTGGCAAAGTGGCTCACTATTCCTAGATCGACCTGGCCTGTGTTTCCTCCGGAACGGCGACGGAAAGATCGTCGAGGGGAGGCATCTCCGATCAGGTGAGAGGATCAAGAGCGGAGATGAGGTGGTGCTTCTCGACTGCGTCGTGCGTGTCGGCGTTCGCGTCTTTCCGGATCGGCGGCGGCTGACGCTAGCTCCAGGTGCCCTTTCGCCGGCCTCGCGGTCACCCTCTTTGTCTTCCTCCTCGCCATGCTCGGGATCAAGATTTCAAGCCTTAGCTGACGTCGGGGAGGAGACGGGTGAGGTCTCGGATGCCGGGCGCTTAGCGAATGAGGTGGTGGACGCTGTCCTCTCCAGGGATGATGTTCACGGATGCGATGATACCCCGGAGGGTTCCTGGTCATTGGTGCGGCCCAGGAAGAAGAAGTTGGACGCAGAGCTCCTGCAGGAGTTCTGGAATGACGTGGGATACCCCACACCGGCGTCCAGGGTGTGGGAGAAGGGCAGCGGCAGCTCATCCGGCAAGGAACAATCAGATTCTCCTCACGATTCTTTGTTGCCGTGCAGGAATGAGACTACTGCTGGTCCGGTTGCTTGGCCGGAGTTTCCACGGCCGCCGACGGTGCCAGCGCGTCAACGTCGCGGGGTTTGCATCCGGCCATGGAAGGGACCGCTCCCGCGCCCCAGGATAACGCCGCCGGTGGCGCTGGCTGCGTTCCTGCCGGTTTCCCAGACGGGTGCGTCGGCGGCGGTGGTGCAATCTCCATCGGAAGAAACGGCCGCGCTTTCAGCGGCAAGCGATGATTGCGCTCGCGGTCAAACGATGGAGCGTCGGTCTCCAGCTGCCGGTGATCGCGCTTCTGTTCGGATCATGCAGACTCGGCCTTCGGCCTTGTTGCAGGATCGTGGGCCCTGCCCGAGCGTGGCCAATCAGGCCTTGCGGTTGGGCCGTACGATCAGGAGGGTGGACCTGTTCCAGTACGAGGAATCGGGATGGGGAGCTCCTAACCGGGAGCACCTATGTGCCGCTTACTGCGGCAACCAGTCAGGGCTTCGCACAGGGCGCCCCCCAACTGGGCCGGCCCAGACAGGCAGCGAGCGGTATAAAAACGAAAGAAAACGCAAAGCTTCTGCGAGGAATCGATCTCACAACCGCGCACTTGTTGAGCGTGGTACCTAACCACTACGCCTGATTGAATACTATAAAACTAGTAACATCACCAGATCCGGTTAATTTTTCTTTTTTTGATTTTTTATTGCGATTTCTGAATATATTTTTAAATGTAAGAACGTTTTTTAGGAACACACACGAGTTTCAAAATTTTAAGCATTTTTTTGAATATGTAATCAAATTTAAAAAAAGTAACAATTTTGAAGTTGTGGACAAATATTGAAAAACCGGAATATTTTTTAAAATTATGATCAATTTTGATAAAAAAGAAAAGTTTTTTGAAAATGTGAGCAATATTTAGAATTGTTAAAAAAACTAAAAACAGGAACATATTTTGAATTTGTGAACAAATCCTGAAACAATATGAACATTTTGTTAAATTCCGAACAAAATTTCACAATCATGAACATATTTTGACAAAATGAGATCATTTTTTGAATTTGTGAACACTTTTCAAAAAGAGGAGCATTTTTTAATTTGTGAACAAATTTTGACAACGGGAACATTTTTTAATTTGTGATTTTTTTAAAACGGGAACATTATTTTAGAATGATGAACAATTTTTTAAAGATATTATTTTTTTAAAGAAAAACGTACCAAATAAAATTTGTAAAACGATCATTTTTTAAAAATTGCAAACAATTTTTGAAACGTGAACAAGTTTTGCAACCTTCCAAAAAAGTGTTCTCGACCTGAAATTTGTTCAAATATTCAGGAAAATGGTCTATATTTTGAAAAAGTGCGTATACATATTTTGAATTCCTGAACATTTTCATAGACAAGAACATTTTTTTGCCTAGGCGAAGAAAAAAATTGAAACTGCAGAAAATGATTTTGAAAAACATGAAACTTTTTTGAAGTTGCGAACAAATTATGAAATTCTGAACAATGTCTTAAAGCACGATTTTTTTTGAATTTTTGAACAAATATTTAAAATGAGACATTTCATGAAATTATGAACATTTTTTGAAACAAAGCAAACAAATTTTGCAAGTTATGAATAAAATTTGAAAACAAGAACATTTTTTGTAAATATGAACAAAATTAGTAAAATGCGAACATTTTTGCAAAAAAAAAAAGAAATCTGAAAAAGAAAAATGAAAATGAAAAGAAGAGAAAATCAGAGAAAAAAGTAAAAGAAAATAAACAGAAAGAGGAAACAAGGAGAGAAAAGGAAAAAATAAATTAAAAAAATCCGGTTCAGGAACCTTCTAGAAGGTTCCCAAAACCGTACAAAACCGACTGGGAACCTTTAAAGGTTCCCAAAACCGGGAACGCTGAAAACGCGCAGACGGGCCGGCCCAAAACCGAACGATCGCCTGATCGCCTGTGCCAAGTAGCGTCTGTTTGCCGCAGAGAGCGGCGAATAGGGAATTCCCTCCTAACCGGCGCCTTAAGCGCCGGTTCAGGCAGCTGGTGCTCACACTCCGAACCCATGGGCCGGCCCACCGCGCGCAGTAGAAGGAAAAAAGGTCTCGCGAAAAGAACACACAACCTGTGAGCACCAGCGACTACAAGGAACGCGAACTATTTAAGACCAATCCATCATCGCTATTTATTAGATTTGCGAATTATTAAATTTTTTAATGTATTTTTCGTTTTTTGTTCAAGATTACAAAACGTGTTCATAGTTTTCAAATCTATTCACTTTTTCAAATTTTGTTCTACATTTTAAATTGTTCAGTGTACATCAAAAAATGTTCAATGGGTATTTAAATGATTTTTCAGCGCATATCACAAAATTGTTCAATTTGTAGTTAAAAATTGTTCAGATTATATTACAAAAATCTTCAATGTATAAAATTTGTTCATCTTATATCAAAAAAATGTATAAAATGTTTTAAATTATTTCAATGTATATCACAAAAATATTCGCCGTGTAGTTAAAATTTGTTCATCGTATACCAAAAAAATGTTCAGTGTATATTTGAAAATCTCTAGTCGTATATAAATTTTGTTCATGTTCTCAATAATTGTTCACGTCTTAAAAAGTTCATGTAATTTTAAAATTTTCATCGAATTTTAAAAAAAGTTCATCGATTTGATAAAAGTTCATTCAATTTTAAAAATGTCACGAATTTTAAAAAGAAAATAAAAAAGGAAAATGAGAAAAGAAAAAGAAAAATCGAACCAGAAAAAAAGAGAAAAAAACGCCCAGAAATCAATGAGCAGTGAAAGCTGGTTTATGGGCTCTCGCGGCCTACGTAAATAAAAGAACGAAAATAAGTAAAAGCACATAGTCTATACGGTGGTCTGTTGGTTAGTGCGCAGCTGTTTCAACAGAGAGATCGCGAGTTCGAGCCCTCACATTGGAAATAAGGTTTTTGCTTCAGTTTTTTAACAGAAAAAAAGAGAAGGAAACGGGCTGGCCCAGCGCGCGCGGGGGTATGCGCCCGTTTGCGGAAATAGAAGAAACGGGTGCTTAAGGCGCCCGTTAGGAAATGCCGCCGGGATCCCCTAGCCGTGCCTTTGGTAATCCACGTCTGCACACCTCGTCATCTCGGGATCCGCTGCCGCCGACCTACGCTGCTGTGCTGCGCCGGAGCTCCTCACCACCCATGGCTGGCCGGAATGGGAGCCAGACCAAGGGGGCGCCGCCGCGGGGTCAAGCTGCTCCGAGCCCTGGAGTCGCTGCCGGTTTTGGTGTACAAGCCGGGCCTCTTCGCTTTGGAGTGCCGCATGCATTGAGCTCCACTACTCCTCCGACCGTCCAGCAGGTCGCGGCTCCGACGCCAGGACCGGTCGTCTTCGGTGCACCCAGCAACCAACCTGCGGCTGATGCCCTCCCCCCCCCCCCCCCCCGCTTGCCGTCCAAGGAACAAGCGCAAAGGGGGGCGTCGTGATGCGGGTGCGGTCACCACGGCTGCGCGATCTTCGCCAACGTTTCCACCGCCGGCTGTGGTGGCAGCCCCTGCTGCTCAGATACAAGATACAAGAGATATCAATTCCGTAGCTTTGGCCACTGTTGAAGCAACTGGACAAATGCCGAAAGGAAAAAGAACTGGTCTATGGTGTTTCAAATGCAGATCAGATGATCATCTTTCCAAAGATTGCACGGTGGTTCACCATTGTCATATCTGCAACAACCACAAGCATGCTATGCACCGCTGCCATGTTCTCAAGCAACCAAGGCCATGTGCTTTCCTCGGTGGTTGTGGTCTAGTAAACGCAATGTTCGTACAGCTACCAGACTCGCTCTTCAAGGAGCATCTTGCACCACCAACTTTGCCGACAGCTTTGGTTACGATCTCTGGTGGTTCTTTGTCTACTGATGTGGTCGAGGTTGAGGTTGCTAAGATCGCCTCGGTCCAGACTTCATGGAAGTGGGAAGCCATCCCTCATGAAGCCAATACTTTCTTAGTTTCCTTCTCGTCTGTCGAAATTTTGCAGCGTGTTGCCACTTTTGAGTACAATGTGAAATCGCATGGCGTGAAGATCGCTTTCAGTGAATGGAAAGCTGAGGAGCTACCATCCGTTCTTCCTTTGCAGTCTGTATCGGTTCATGTCATGGGAGTCCCGCCACCACTGCGCCATTTCCTTGGTCTGTGGGCGGTTGGATCGGTTATAGGCGCCACTCAGGACGTTGACTTGGTTTGCTTGCGCCGACATGGTATAGTGCGAATCCAGGTGGCTGTTCATTCCTTGGATATTTTCAGCAAAAAGCATGGGTCTGATGAAGCCTCGGTCTCCTCTGATGTTTACGTCAAGCTTAATGGATATGCGTTTCGGTTTGTACTTGAGGATGATTTTGTCCCCGACGCTGACTTCATTCTGCGGATTTGGGAAAACCATGATGATGGACATAATGACGGTGCTAACGGGGATGAAAATATGCCAGATAGGGATGCGAACAAGAGAACAAAAAGTGTCCAGTCCGTTGGTGAAAATGCAGCGTCTGGAGCTTACACAGGTTACAATGTTCCCATGCAGACTACTCATCTGGGCTTTGAGAATGCTACAGTTCCATCCAAAGGCAGTTTAGTGCATAATGATATGAGGCCTTCTTCGCTACAGGTGCAGGTGTCAGTTGACTGTACAAATATTGTGTCCATGCAGACGGCCTCACCTACGTCCGCACCGGGCCATGCAGCGGCTTCTACCGCGCCCATGCAGAGGCCAGAAGCTACGCCTACACTTGGCCATGCAGTGGCTCCTATGGCGCCCGAACAGCAAGCCGTGGATAGGGCTGCTGCGGGGCCCGTGGCTGCATATGCACCCAAGCAGTCTTTTGCAGAGGCTCCTGCTAATCATGTGTAACGTCCCGGATTCGATGCGCCAGGTGTCCGTCAGTTATTCGCCGTCATTGCCATGTCAGTTTGCTTGCATGTTGCACTTTGCCATGTCATCATCTGCATTTCATATCATGTCATCATGTGTATCTCATTTCGCATTCGTGTTCGTCTCATGCATCCGAGCATTTTCCCCGTTGTCCGTTTTGTAATCCGGCGCTCCTATGTTCCCCGGCGCCCCCTTTTGCCTCTCTTTTGTGTGTGGGTGTTAAACTTTCTCGGAATGGCCCGAGGTTTGCCAAGCGGCCTTGGTATAGCACCGGTAGACCGCCTGTCAAGTTTCGTGCCATTTGGAGTTCGTTTGGTACTCCAACGGTTAACCGGGTAACCGTAGAAGCCCTCTTTGTGTTGCAGCCCAACACCCCTTCCAAAGTGGCCCAAAATCCAGCAAAGTCTCTTCCATGCTCTCGGTCGTTCGATCACGATCGTGTGGGCGAAAACCGCTCCTCATTTGGACTCTCCTAGCTCCCTCTACATATAAATAGGTGCCTTCCCCTCCAAATTCGCGGATGTTTCCTACCCTAACCCTAGCCTCTCTCCCTCTCAGCCGCCAGACGTGTCCGCCCGCCGCCGGACACGCCCGCGCCGCCCGCCGCAGCCAATCACCGCCCACCACCTGTCCCAGCCGCCGCCAGGCCCGTCGGGGCCCGAGGCCGGCCCGCCCCGGGCCCGATCTGGGCCGTGCCCCTCCGCCGCGCCCCCGCGCGCATCGCCGCCGCCTCGTCGCCGCAACCCCGCCGCCCCGGCCGCCGTGCCCGCCGCCGGCAAGCGCCGCCGCCGGCCCCGCCCTCCGTCGCCTCGCCTCGGCGTCCGGCCTCTGCCGCCGGCGCCCCTGCGCCCCCGCGCCCGAGCCCATCCGCCGCCCCGAGCCTGCCTCTGCCCCGCCGCCGGTGAGCCGCCGCATCGCTCGGCCTCACCCGCCGTCGACCCCGCCATCGCCGGCGCCTCCCTCTGCCGGAGCCGCACCGCCCCTGCGCCTCCCCTTCACCCCGCCGCGTCGCCTCCGGCCCGATCCGGCTAGGAGCCGCCGGATCCGGCCTCCTCCCGTCTTCCTCGCCCCCTCGCCGGCCTCCTCCGCTCGCCGGAGTTCGCCGAAGTCAACTCCGGCCAGATCCGGTCCGGGTGGACCAGATCCACCGGTCCGGCGATCCAAAAAGAGCCCCATCCCGGATCCCCTCCGTCCCGGGTCCTCCCCATCCCAATTTCCCGCGAGGTGAAATACTGCCAAGTCCCTTAATTTGCACATTATCATGCCATGTTCATCGCATAGTATCTCTGCATCCGTTGCTCCGTTTCATGCGTGTAATATGTCAAATTGTTCGCCTCAACGAGTACTTCATTTCATCTTATTGCATCATTTTCATTTGAGCTCATCTTGATGCCCGAAATGCTGTTGGAAGAGTGCATGTTGATGTTAATCTGCTGAAACTGTTATAACTTGCTCATTTGTCATTTTTGCCATGATTGATGTGTGCATCCTATGAGGTTGATGTCTACATGTGTTTTGATCTATGCCATTCCATCTTTCCAGAGGTGCAACCCATGTATTTTTGTGACTTGTGTAGTGAGTGCATCAAGCTTGTTAAGTGGGGTACTTGCTGTTGCTGTTTTCCTGACTGCTTCTGTTATATTTTGTTGCTATGTAAACATGTTGTTACTAATCATTCTATGCATAATCTGGAGATGTTCTATAAACATATTTTGATCTTCATGTCATCCTCTATCCATCCATGCACCTGGTTGCATTTATAGGTTGCTGTAGCTTGTTGTAATCTTGCTCCAAAGTTGCTTGATGATGTTGCTGTCAGCCTGTTAACATTAAGTTCAATGTTTCCATGATTGTTTCCTAGTGATCCATGCACCCTATGAACTTGTTCTTGCCATTCTTAGCTTCACAAACATGCCTTCTTACTGTTGGTTGCCTTGCTATGCCATGTATTGCTCTGTGGTGAGTGGTTCAAGCTCACCAATATGCCTACTTATTGTTGTTCCTGCCATGTATGAATCTGTAATATAACTTGCCATGTTTACATGGGTGCCATCTTATCTTCTGATCCTTTTTGGCTCATGATCAGTAAGAGACTTTTGATCTATGCTTTTAGTAGATTCATGCCATGCCTTTGTTTGCCATGATAAGTTCCTGTAACATGTTGTTTGATAGCTCTAAACATTGCAACCTGATGTTATTTCCTGATAAGTCTGAAACTGTTATTATTTGCAATCTTTCCATGTCCTTTTGAGCATGTTCTAATAGTTTCTGGAGATAGCTCAGTATTCATGTTTTGTTGTGCTTTACCTGTACCTCATGCCCATGCCTTTTGTTATTATGTTGGGGTGCTGTAGCATGTTGTTTTGATGCTTGCAATATGCCTAGTTGCTGTTTTGGACAGATTGTTGTTATGACTTGTATAGTGTATGTGTTGAACCGTTGCTCCGTTTTGAGTGTGCTCTATATGAAACTTGCGTGATTTTGCATGTAGTTTCATATTATCATGTTGCATCCTTGTTTTGGTGTGTTTACTTGATGTTTGGGTGCATTTTGCATCAATGCCATGCTTAACTTGTTTTGCTCATATCTTCTAGGCCGTAGCTCTGAATCTAATGAACTTTATATGTAACTTGACTAGAATCTCGTGTAGATCATCTTGGTGCATCTTAACTTGCTGTTTAACAACTTGAACATAAGGTTTATTCAGTTCTGGACCAATTTCGAAATTTGCATATGAGGACTTACCGAAATTGTTATATGTTGTTCCCGGCCTCATTTAAACTTGCCTTGATGTGTTGTTCTTGTTTGCATCATCTCTTGCCATGAGTAGCTTCATGTAGCCTTGTCATGCATCATGCTTTTTGTGCATCTTGTCTTGTTCATGTGTGGTGTGTTTACCATACTGTGTGCTTCTTCTCGATAGTTCCCATTTCGTTGCGATCGTGAGGATGCGTTCGACTACGTGTGGTTCGTCTTCGTGGCTTCATCTTCTTCATGGAGTCGTTCTTCTTCCTAGCGGGATTTCAGGCAAGATGACCGCTACCCTGGATCTCACTACTATCATTGCTATGCTAGTTGCTTCATTCTATCGCTTTGCTGCGTTACCTATCATTTGCTCTTCAAGCGTCCCAAATTGCCATGAACCTCTAACCTTTGACACCCTTCCTAGCAAACCATTGTTTGGCTATTGTTACCACTTTGCTCAGCCTCTCTTATAGCGTTGCTAGTTGCAGGTGAAGTTGAAGATTGCTCCATGGCGGACAGGGTTATGTTGGGATATCACAATATCTCTTATATTATTAATGCATCTATATATTTGGTAAAGGGTGGAAAGCTCGGCCTTATGCCTGGTGTTTTGTTCCACTCTTGCCGCCCTAGTTTCCGTCATACCGGTGTTATGTTCCCGTATTTTGCGTTCCTAACGCGGTCGGGTGATTTATGGGACCCCCCCTGACAGTTCGCTTTGAATAAAACTTGTCCAGCAAGGCCCAACCTTGGTTTTACCATTTGCCTCACCTAGCCCTTTTTCCCTTGGGTTTCCGGAGCCCGAGGGTCATCTTTATTTACCCCCCCGGGACAGTGCTCGTCGTGAGTGTTGGTCCAAACTGTCAGCCGCCGGTGGCCACCGGGGGCAACTCTGGGCTCGCCTACCGGAAGTTTGGACAACCCGGTGTGCCCTGAGAACGAGACATGTGCAGCTCCTATCAGGATTTGTCGGCACATCCGGGCGGCTTTGTTGGTCTTGTTTTACCATTGTCGAAATGTCTTGTAAACCGGGATTCCGAGACTGATTGGGTCTTCCTGGGAGAAGGTCTATTCCTTCGTTGATTGCGAGAGCTTGTCATGGGCTAAGTTGGGACACCCCTGCAGGGTATAAACTTTCGAGAGCCGTGCCCGCGGTTATGTGGCAGATGGGAATTTGTTAATGTCCGGTTGTAGATAACTTGACACCTGATCCGAACTAAAACGCATCAACCGCGTGTGTAGCCGTGATGGTCTCTTCTCGGCGGAGTCCGGGAAGTGAACACGGTTTTGGGTTATGATTGACGTAAGTAGGTGTTCAGGATCACCTTTTAATCATTGTTAGCTTCACGCCCGTTCCTTTGTTTCTCTTCTCGCTCCCATTTGCGTATGTTAGCCACCATATATGCTTAGTCGCTGCTGCAACCTCACCACTTTACCCCTTCCTTTCCCATTAAGCTTTGCTAGTCTTGATACCCATGGTAATGGGATTGCTGAGTCATCGTGGCTCACAGATTACTACAACAACAGTTGCAGGTACAGGTTATGCGATGATCTTGACGCGAGAGCGATGTTTGCTTGTTTGGAGTCTTCTTCTGCTTCTTCTTCGATCAGGGGATAGGTTCCAGGTCGGCAGCCTGGGCTAGCAGGGTGGATGTCGTTTGAGTTTCTGTTTGTGTTTCATCCGTAGTCAGATGTTGCTCTTATGTAAGATGATGTTGTATTCATGTGGCATTGTATGCCTTTTGTATGTATCCCCATCTATTATGTAATGTTGATGTAATGATATCCACCTTGCAAAAGCATATCAATATGCGGTTCTATCCTTGGTGGGACCTTCGAGTCTCTTTAGGATAGTATCGCATATTGGGCGTGACAAGTTGGTATCAGAGCCTCGACCGACCCTAGGAGCCCCCTTGATTGATCGTGTAGTTTGGCCGTTGTTGAGTCTAGAAGAAAACTGTTTTCGGAGTCTAGTTATATCGGAGAGTAGGAATTCTTTTTACTCCTCAGCCCCTTCGTCGCTCTGGTGAGGAATCTTGACGTAGGTGTTTTGAACTACTCCTCTTCCCCTTCAAATTTTTCTTTAGGGTCACGCGGTTAGTTTCGTGAGTTGTCCATCCTCTTTTATACGGTGCATTTCTCGGCAAGTTGACTCGAGCCTCTTCTTCTTTGCCAAGTTCAATCCTCAGTTGTTTTCTTTTTCCCACCCGCCCACCCTTTTCTCTTCTCGGAGCCGGAGTCCATAATCGAGTATCCATCCTACTTGTGCGAAGTCTTTGCTTTCTCTCCTCAATGATTTCAACCGGTGATTTCTCTTCAAGATATTCGTCGATTTCTCCTTCCAAGTTGTCTTTGTTTTTCCCGCCCTGCCACCCTTCTTTCTTCCCGGAGTCTGACTCTCTCTCGACCATCTATCTCATTCGTGTGGAGCCTCTTCAGTCTTTCGTCAATTATTTCAACCGGTGAATTCTCGTCTCTGTGGACATCCTTCATCTTTTTTCTTCTCCGGTGGACTCAATTCAAGTTTTTCGGGTTGATCATATTCTTTTCCTCGAAGTGTTTTCCCTGCTCGTTCGCCTCTCGCCAGTTTATCCTTCCGGAGTGCTCAAGACATCTCAGGAGATTCGTCTGTGTTTCAATTATTTCGAGGTTGTTACCTCATTCAAATATTTCAATTGTTCCGGTGCATCATCTTCCTATTCAACAATCCTTTCCAACCGTATTTTTCTCTTCAGTGGGCCCTAACCCACAGGTCTTTTCCCAGGATCTTACCTGACTCTTCTAATTATTCCGGAGCCATTCCCAAATTCTTTTCAAGTGTGACGTAAGAATTAATTTCATCAGTCACATGCCTTTTCCAAGATCGTTTTCAAATCATTTTCATTATTGGCTCAACCTCTTCGCTTTTTTCATTCTACCGGAGTATCTCAGTAATTTTGGTGGTGTTTTCCGTCGCCATTTGAAGACCGAAGAAGAGTTTTCCCTCTAAATCTTGTCCGTTCTCCCGGAGATTCATGGTGCTAGCTCGATGTTATCCTATCAAATTGTTTCAAGTCATGCAAATTCTTTTCGTCCATCCGGAGCATTTCAGGAGTTGCTTTCTCTCTTGATCATCCGGAGGCCATCTTTTCGGAAGATTTCTTCGTTCTAAGTTTTCAGATTCGTTCTCCAATTATTCTATATCCGTGCCCTTTCGTTTGTCTCAATATTCTCCCGGTGCTTCGCTCAAGTGTTCTTTAATCAGATCATGATCTTTGTTCTTTTGCTTCTAAATCCCCTCAAGCATATTTGTTCTTCTAATTCTTCCCGGTGATTCATTCTCTTTCATCAGTCATTTTTAATTCTTACGGTGGTTCGTTCAAGATTCTTTTTCCTTGATTACCTTTTTTAATCCATTCGTTCTTTCCAATCCTACCGGTGGTTCATGAAGACTTTCTCAAGTTTTTGCCACATTCCCCTTAATACTTTTCAAGGAGAATAAGTAGTATGCAAAAATCCATTGCTTGTCATTAATTTAATTTGACGAAGGATAAGCATACAATAAACCTTATTCTTATTTCATCCAAGTGAGTAATCCCTTCCTTCGGAGTTTGTTCCTGATGAATAAACTCTAGTTCCAAGTGTTTTCATCTTTTCTTTTCTGGAGTTCAATTTCCTCGGCCATTTCATCGGAACCTCCATCTAAATCATCGCAACGCTCATCTATTCTTTCATCCTTCATTTTATCTCGTTATCCTTTTGTCACCGGAGTTCTTCGTGGTGGTTCTTCATGATTTAATTCATTCTGCAAGAGTTCATCAAGTATGATTCCATCCTCTCAAGCTCGTGTTCTATTCCTCCATGTTCAGTCAGAGTTCTGCCTAAATCCTTTCAGTCTTATCCGTTTCCTATCTCGTTCTAACGGGAGTGGTTTCAGAGTCTATCTTGTTCCTTCAGCTTTTGATTATCATCATATTCGCCTTTTCTCTTTCTACCCGAGTGCTCTCGTCTTTATTCTTTTCCCTCTTGTGTCTTTGTTTCACCTCATCCCTTTTCCCTTCCGTCTCGGTCCTAAGATCTCGGGACGAGATCTCTTGTTAGTGGAGGAGTGTTGTAATTCCCCGAATTCGATGCGCTAGGTGTCCGCTAGTTATTCGCCGTCATTGCCATGTCAGTTTGCTTGCGTGTTGCACTTTGCCATGTCATCATCTGCATTTCATATCATGTCATCATGTGCATCTCATTTCGCATTCGTGTTCGTCTCATGCATCCGAGCATTTTCCCCGTTGTCCGTTTTGTAATCCGACGCTCCTATGTTCCCCGGTGCCCCCTTTTGCCTCTCTTTTGTGTGCGGGTGTTAAACTTTCTCGGAATGGCCCGAGGTTTGCCAAGCGGCGTTGGTATAGCACCGGTAGACCGCCTTTCAAGTTTCGTGCCATTTGGAGTTCGTTTGGTACTCCAACGGTTAACCGGGTAACCGTAGAAGCCCTCTTTGTGTTGCAGCCCAACACCCCTTCCAAAGTGGCCCAAAACCCAGCAAAGTCCCTTCCATGCTCTCGGTCGTTCGATCACGATCGTGTGGGCGAAAACCGCTCCTCATTTGGACTCTCCTAACTCCCTCTACATATAAATAGGTGCCTTCCCCTCCAAATTCGCGGATGTTTCCTACCCTAACCCTAGCCTCTCTCCCTCTCAGCCGCCAGACGTGTCCGCCCGCCGCCGGACACACCCGCGCCGCCCGCCGCAGCCAATCGCCGCACGCCACCTGGCCAAGCCACCGCCAGGCCCGTCGGGGCCCGAGGCCGGCCCGCCCCGGGCCCGATCTGGGCCGTGCCCCTCCGCCGCGCCCCCGCGCGCATCGCCGCCGCCTCGTCGCCGCAACCCCGCCGCCGGCCGCCGTGCCCGCCGCCGGCAAGAGCCGCCGCCGGCCCCGCCCTCCGTCGCCTCGCCTCGGCGTCCGGCCTCTGCCGCCGGCGCCCCTGCGCCCCCGCGCCCGAGCCCATCCGCTGCCCCGAGCCTGCCTCTGCCCCGCCGCCGGTGCGCTGCCGCGCCGCCCGGCCTCACCCGCCGTCGACCCCGCCATCGCCGGCGCCTCCCTCCGCCGGAGCCGCACCGCCCCTGCGCCTCCCATTCACCCCGCCGCGTCGCCTCCGGCCCGATCCGGCTAGGAGCCGCCGGATCCGGCCTCCTCCCGTCTTCCTCGCCCCCTCGCCGACCTCCTCCGCTCGCCGGAGTTCGCCGGAGTCAACTCCGGCCAGATCCGGTCCGGGTGGACCAGATCCACCGGCCTGCGATCCAAACAGAGCCCCGTCCCGGATCCCCTCCGTCCCGGGTCCTCCCCATCCCAATTTCCCGCGAGGTGAAATACTGCCAAGTCCCCTAATTTGCACATTATCATGCCTAGTTCATCGCATTGTATCTCTGCAATCGTAGCTCCGTTTCGTGCTTGTAATATGTCAAATTGTTCGTCTCAACGAGTACTTCATTTCATCTCATTGCATCATTTTCATTTGAGCTCATCTTGATGCTCGAAATGCTGTTGGAAGAGTGCATGTTGATGTTAATCTGCTGAAACTGTTATAACTAGCTCATTTGTCATTTTTGCCATGATTGATGTGTGCATCCTATGAGGTTGATGTCTACATGTGTTTTGATCTATGCCATTCCATCTTTCCAGAGGTGCAACCCATGTATTTTTGTGACTTGTGTAGTGAGTGCATCAAGCTTGTTAAGTGGGGTACTTGCTATTGCTGTTTTCCTGACTGCTTCTGTTATATTTTGTTGCTATGTAAACATGTTGTTACTAATCATTCTATGCATAATCTGGAGATGTTTTATAAACATGTTTTGATCTACATGTCATCCTCTATCCATCCATGCCCCTGGTTGCATTTATAGGTTGCTGTAGCTTGTTGTAATCTTGCTCCAAAGTTGCTTGATGATGTTGCTGTCAGCCTGTTAACATTAAGTTCAATGTTTCCATGATTGTTTCCTAGTGATCCATGCACCCTATGAACTTGTTCTTGCCATTCTTAGCTTCACAAACATGTCTTCTTACTGTTGGTTGCCTTGCTATGCCATGTATTGCTCTGTGGTGAGTGGTTCAAGCTTACCAACATGCCTACTTATTGTTGTTCCTGCCATGTATGAATCTGTAATATAACTTGCCATGTTTACATGGGTGCCATCTTATCTTCTGATCCTTTTTGGCTCATGGTCAGTAAGGGACTTTTGATCTATGCTTTTAGTAGATTCATGCCATGCCTTTGTTTGCCATGATAAGTTCCTGTAACATGTTGTTTGATAGCTCTAAACATTGCAACCTGATGTTATTTCCTGATAAGTCTGAAACTGTTATTATTTGCAATCTTTCCATGTCCTTTTGAGCATGTTCTAGTAGCTTCTGGAGATAGCTCAGTGTTCATATTTTGTTGTGCTTTACCTGTACCTCATGCCCATGCCTTTTGTTATTATGTTGGGGTGCTGTAGCATGTTGTTTTGATGCTTGCAATATGCCTAGTTGCTGTTTTGGACAGATTGTTGTTATGACTTGTATAGTGTATGTGTTGAACCGTTGCTCCGTTTTGAGTGTGCTATATATGAAACTTGCGTGATTTTGCATGTAGTTTCATATTATCATGTTGCATCCTTGTTTTGGTGTGTTTACTTGATGTTTGGGTGCATTTTGCATCAATGCCATGCTTAACTTGTTTTGCTCATATCTTCTAGGCCATAGCTCTGAATCTAATGAACTTTATATGTAACTTGACTAGAATCTCGTGTAGATCATCTTGGTGCATCTTAACTTGCTGTTTAACAACTTGAACATAAGGTTTATTCAGTTCTGGACCAATTTTGAAATTTGCATATGAGGACTTACCGAAATTGTTATATGTTGTTCCCGGCCTCATTTAAACTTGCCTTGATGTGTTGTTCTTGTTTGCATCATCTCTTGCCATGAGTAGCTTCATGTAGCCTTGTCATGCATCATGCTTGTTGTGCATCTTGTCTTGTTCATGTGTGGTGTGTTTACCATGCTGTGTGCTTCTTCTCGATAGTTCCCGTTTCGTTGCGATCGTGAGGATGCGTTCGACTACGTGTGGTTCGTCTTCGTGGCTTCATCTTCTTCATGGACTCGTTCTTCTTCCTAGCGGGATTTCAGGCAAGATGAACGCTACCCTGGATCTCACTACTATCATTGCTATGCTAGTTGCTTCGTTCTATCGCTTTGCTGCGTTACCTATCATTTGCTCTTCAAGCCTCCCAAATTGCCATGAACCTCTAACCTTTGACACCCTTCCTAGCAAACCATTGTTTGGCTATTGTTACCGCTTTGCTCAGCCTCTCTTATAGCGTTGCTAGTTGCAGGTGAAGTTGAAGATTGCTCCATGGCGGACAGGGTTATGTTGGGATATCACAATATCTCTTATATTATTAATGCATCTATATATTTGGTAAAGGGTGGAAGGCTCGGCCTTATGCCTGGTGTTTTGTTCCACTCTTGCCTCCCTAGTTTCCGTCATACCGGTGTTATGTTCCCGGATTTTGCGTTCCTAACGCGGTCGGGTGATTTATGGGACCCCCCTGACAGTTCGCTTTGAATAAAACTTGTCCAGCAAGGCCCAACC
The DNA here is from genome assembly GCF_018294505.1 of Triticum aestivum. Taxonomy (NCBI): domain Eukaryota; kingdom Viridiplantae; phylum Streptophyta; class Magnoliopsida; order Poales; family Poaceae; genus Triticum; species Triticum aestivum. The sequence continues at coordinate 236,688,181 of NC_057810.1, forward strand.
TTGGTTTTACCATTTGCCTCACCTAGCCCTTTTTCCCTTGGGTTTCCGGAGCCTGAGGGTCATCTTTATTTACCCCCCCGGGCCAGTGCTTGTCGTGAGTGTTGGTCCAAACTGTCAGCCGCCGGTGGCCACCAGGGGCAACTCTGGGCTCGCCTACCGGAAGTTTGGACAATCCGGTGTGCCCTGAGAACGAGATATGTGCAGCTCCTATCAGGATTTGTCGGCACATCCGGGCGGCTTTGCTGGTCTTGTTTTACCATTGTCGAAATGTCTTGTAAACCGGGATTCCGAGACTGATCGGGTCTTCCTGGGAGAAGGTCTATTCCTTCGTTGATCGCGAGAGCTTGTCATGGGCTAAGTTGGGACACCCCTGCAGGGTATAAACTTTCGAGAGCCGTGCCCACGGTTATGTGGCAGATGGGAATTTGTTAATGTCCGGTTGTAGATAACTTGACACCTGATCCAAACTAAAACGCATCAACCGCGTGTGTAGCCGTGATGGTCTCTTCTCGGCGGAGTCCGGGAAGTGAACACGGTTTTGGGTTATGATTGACGTAAGTAGGTGTTCAGGATCACCTCTTAATCATTGCTAGCTTCACGCCCGTTCCTTTGTTTCTCTTCTCGCTCTCATTTGCGTATGTTAGCCACCATATACGCTTAGTCGCTGCTGCAACCTCACCACTTTACCCCTTCCTTTCCCATTAAGCTTTGCTAGTCTTGATACCCATGGTAATGGGATTGCTGAGTCCTTGTGGCTCACAGATTACTACAACAACAGTTGCAGGTACAGGTTATGCGATGATCTTGACGCGAGAGCAATGTTTGCTTGTTTGGAGTCTTCTTCTGCTTCTTCTTCGATCAGGGGATAGGTTCCAGGTCGGCAGCCTGGGCTAGCAGGGTGGATGTCATTTGACTTTCTGTTTGTGTTTCATCCGTAGTCAGATGTTGCTCTTATGTAAGATGATGTTGTATTCGTGTGGCATTGTATGCCTTTTGTATGTATCCCCATCTATTATGTAATGTTGATGTAATGATATCCACCTTGCAAAAGCGTATCAATATGCGGTTCTATCCTTGGTGGGACCTTCGAGTCTCTTTAGGATAGTATCACATATTGGGCGTGACATCATGTGCATGCCTCACTAGTGCACCCTGCCGTGGGAGGTGGTGTACTACATGTTGTGCATGCGGCTGCTCCTGCCTTGGTGCTTGTGCAGCCGGGCGTGGCTACGGGTGCACCGTCACCCGTGCAGGCTACAACTGCTTCTTCGGTGCGTGCGCAATGTTCAACGACGCCGTTCGTCGAGACTTCTTCAGCTCCTGCTCCGGTTGCCGTGGTCCCCCTTGGCCCAGCTGCGGATCGTCCGAGTGGATCAGCCACGACACCCCTTGCGGTCGCTTCAGTGGGACTTGCGGCGCATCCCTCTTCACCGACCTTTGGGACAGTTCAGACGCCGCCGAGCTCGCAACAATCAACACTTACATCTCAACATAAGACACCGATGTGTACTATGTCTGGAGGCCAGGCTTCACCCCTTCGACATAGTAACCATCACGCCGTCTCCGCGGATGGTTCCTCTCCGACCGATGAACATTCACTTGTAAAGGCAATGCGTCGACAGGCCTCGACGAATTTGGACCCCACACCAGGTACCTCGTCTCCTCAATCTTTTCTTTCATTTTCGAATACCCGCATTTCCTCTAACTTAAAGAATGTTGGTATATCTATGGGGAGAAATGATAATGAAATTAATATGTCGGTTGGGGCACTTAAACATATGGAGATTGACCGTTTAAAGGTTTCTCCAAAGTGTAATAGCACCCCATCTAACCCCGAGACCGAGGAGGAAGATGAAACGGATGCCAAATATGATGGTCCGATTATCTCCCTCTTGGTTGGTGAGGTTACCGAGGTTGCTTTAGATGAAGCAAGACCTGGGTCCATGTTTTGTGACTTCATGGCGTCTTCGCGAAAATCTAAATCGCATTCCGCAAAAAAGAAACAAAAACAGCCGAAGAAGGTGAAATGTTCCACATCGACCCGAGTTTCCACATGAGAGGCATGTTTTGGAATAGCAGAGGTCTCTCAGACTTGGCTAAACATAAACACGTCAGTGATTGTGTACGTGAACATGGGTTGGACTTTGTGGCAATTTCCAAGGCTGGTAAATGTGACTTCCGGCCAAATGTCCTCGAGCACCTATCAGGTCGTTTCGACTACACATGGCATAGTCTACCAGCTCGTGGAAGGTCTGGAGGAATCCTTCTTGGGATACAGGCCACGACCATGGACTTGTTGGCTTTTTCGACAGGTGAATTTCATATCAAATTTCACTTACGAAACAGAGCTGATAATCTTACTTGGAGCCTGGTTGCGGTCTATGGGCTGCCCAAGATGAACACAAATCGGCTTTCCTTCGTGAATTGGTGAACCTGGCTAAGGATAACCCGTATCTAATGATTATCGGAGGGGACTTTAATATCCTTAGGTACGAACAAGAGAAAAATAATGACCGCTTCGACACTCATTGGCCCTTCCTATTCAATGCTGTGATAGACAATTTGGATCTTCGGGAGGTCAGTATGTCGGGGCGGCAGTTCACCTGGGCTAATAGCCGATCTATGCCGACATACGAGAAGCTCGATAGGGTACTCGTGGACACCGAATGGGAACTAAAATTTCCTATGGTAACCGTGCGAGCCCTAGAGCGTATCGAGGCATTATCGGATCATGCACCCATCATTGTGCATTCTAACTCTATGAACCCAGCAGCCCGTCGCCCTTTCAAATTTGAATTGGGATGGCTGCATCCGGATGGATTTGTAGGCATAATCAAGAATGTTTGGGAGAAGCCCGCCGTTGGTCACACACCTATTCAGAGATGGAACTTTAAAATAAGGGCCATGAGGCAACACCTCACTGGATGGGCGAAACACACCAACGGGATATATAAAAAAGAAAAACAACGGCTCTCTATCATTATTGACGACCTCGACAAGATTGTAGAGACACGCACCTTATCTCAACAAGAGATTGAATTAAAGAATCAATCTAATGAGAAGGTCGCCCGTCTTTTGCAAGAAGAGGAGATCAAATACTACCAGAGATCCAAAGCTGATCTCATATTGATGGGTGATAGTAATACAAGATACTTCCAATTGATCGCCAATGGGCGACACAAGAAGAAATGTATTTACAGTCTCCAACAAGATGAGGGGCTGATCGAAGGTCAGGAGGAGCTCAAAAAGTATATCACCAAATACTATAAATCATTGTTCGGCGCGCCGGCTGAGGGGAACTTCACCCTTGACGAAACCCGAACAGATGATATTCCACAAGTCACGGCAGAAGAAAATGATATCCTAACGACACCATTCTCAGAAGAGGAGGTGAGAGCGGCGGTGTTCCGAATGGAGCATAACAAAGCTCTAGGCCCAGATGGTTTCCCCGCAGAATTCTATCAGAATTTCTGGGATATCATCAGGACTGACCTTTTGGAGTTGTTTAATTGTCTTCATGCCGACCGACTAGACCTATTCAGACTTAACTTTGGCGAGATTGTCTTGTTGCCAAAGATTAAGGAGGCCGAATGGATCCAACAGTTCAGACCCATATGCCTCCTTAATGTTAGCTTCAAGATCTTTACCAAAGTGGCTACGAATAGGTTAAACTTGGTAGTTGACCATGTTGTCCGGCCATCTCAAACAGCGTTCATGCAAGGAAGGAATATACTCGATGGCGTAGTAATTTTGCATGAGACCATTCATGAGATGCACCGGAAAAACATGAGTGGAGTAGTATTTAAAATCGACTTTGAGAAGGCCTATGACAAGGTCAAATGGTCTTTCCTCCCACATGCCCTAAGAATGAAAGGTTTCTCTGATAAATGGTGCCAATGGATCCAAAATTTTGTAACTGGAGGTAGTGTGGCCATCAAAGTCAATGATGATTTAGGCCATTACTTCCAGACAAAAAAAGGACTACGACAGGGTGACCCCATGTCCCCAATGTTATTTAACATTGTTGTTGACATGTTGGCTATTCTGATTGAGCGTGCCAAGCAGGACGGCCAGATTGCAGGAGTAGTACCACACCTTGTTGATGGTGGTCTCTCTATTTTGCAATATGCCGATGACACAATTCTTTTTATGGAACATGACCTGGACAAGGCTCGAAACCTGAAACTCTTGCTTTCAGCATTTGAGCAAATGTCGGGGCTCAAAATTAACTTCCATAAAAGTGAACTTTTCTGCTTTGGAGAAGCCGTTGAGGCGGCTGCAGATTACGCTGACCTGTTTGGTTGTGCACATGGTCAATTCCCAATTAAATATCTGGGAATACCAGTTCACTATTGGCGTCTCACCATTGCGGAGTGGAAGCATGTTGAGGAGCGTCTAGAGAAAAGACTGAGCAGTTGGAAAGGCAAGTTGCTCTCAGTTGGAGGACGGTTGGTTTTAATTAACTCTGTCCTCACAAATATGGTTCTCTATATGCTTTCTTTCTTCCAACTCCCAAAAGGGGTCCTCCAAAGACTGGACTATTTTAGATCCAGATTCTTTTGGCAGGGAGATGGTGAAAAGAAAAAAATAGGCTAGCCAAATGGAGCATGGTTTGTAGGCCGAAAGACCAAGGTGGCCTTGGAATTCATGACCTTCAGGTCAAGAATGAGGCCCTACTTAGTAAATGGTTGTTCAAACTTCTTACTGAGGATGGTGTTTGGCAAACCATATTGCGCAACAAGTATCTAGGTCAAAAGGCGGTGTCTCAGGCTTATTGGAAACCTGGCAACTCACACTTTCGGGCTGGCCTAATGGCGGCAAAGAAACATCTTTTTCGGTTTGGGTCTTTCGCGATAATGGATGGGTCAGAGGTTCGTTTCTGGGAAGACATATGGCTAGGCAATACCAGTCTCCGAGAGCAATACCCAGCCTTATATGCCATTGCTCGCGATAAGAGTAATACTATTGCACAAGTGCTTAGTTCATCCCCGCCGAATATTTTGTTCAGGCGGGATTTGATTGGCCCCCGACTTTTGTCATGGCATAATCTTTTATCCCGTCTGGATTCGATTAATCTGACACAAGGCCGGGATGTGTTTCACTGGAAACTCACAACATCAGGGTCTTACACAGTAGACTCAATGTACCGTGCGCTTATGCATTCCGAGGTGCCAGTGAATAATAACAAGAAAATTTGGAAGTCTAAGATTCCACTAAAAGTTAAAATCTTTATGTGGTATCTTTGTAGGGGAGTTGTGCTAACCAAAGACGATCTTGCACGGCGCAACTGGCCAGGAAGCAAGAAGTGTTGCTTTTGTGCTCATGACGAGACAATCAAGCACCTCTTTTTCCAATGCAAGTTTGCACGTTCTACATGGTCAGTCATCCAAATAGCGTCAAATTTGTATCCGCCAACGAGTATTGCCAATATATTTGGTCATTGGTTGGACGGAATTTCAAATAGTTTCAAAATGCTAATAAGGGTGGGGGCGTATGCGTTACTATGGTTGCTTTGGCTATGTAGAAATGATTTGATTTTTAATGACAAAAATGCTTCTCCTCTGCAGGTTATTTTCCGTTGTAGGCACTTGCTTCATACGTGGTCTACACTACAACAGGCGGAGCACCAACCGATGTTCAAGGCGGTGTGTACGCGGTTGGAGCAGACGGCTATGAAGGTTTTTTCCCAACATGGATGGCAGCATAACCTCCGAATCGATCCACCGCCGAGTTCGACATAGGCAAAGTGTCGGTCCATAGGACTCTACTGTTGTCGTTTTGTCGGTTTTCTTACTTTTCTAGTGTCAGACTTTGGTGTTTGGCTGTGTGCATCCTAGTTATGCAGAGGTCGGGTGTTACTCATAATGTTTTGTATCCGCTTGATGCTACATTTGAGATAATAAAATCACCCTTTATCGAAAAACTTGGAACCTATCTTTAGTGACGCAGTTAAGTTTTGGCTTATATGGTTATGTTCTAGTTTTGACTTGTTTTAATTAGCTGGTAACATCTTTGGAAAATGACTGAACATCTTGTTTTAATTAGCCTGTTAATTTTAGCAATCATCTGCATTTCATAAAATAGCTGAACATATTCTACGATGATAGCAATGGTTGTATATATAAGAAAGTTCGTAAGGGGAACAAAATTTCCTAGCTAAATCCAATTCCAAATTCTGAAGTCGAAATTTTCTATTATCCTTTCATGAGTCATTTGACTGGTACATATCCTTCGACCATGAGAATGCAGGATTACAAACAGTCAAGCTTTATTATTGCCAGAAGGGTATTTCTATGTTGTGTTGTGTGATGCAATTAGGCGCATTATGCTAATGTTTTATCCGAGGTTGTTTGTATGCAGCTTGCTAGAAAGCTATTTCTATTCAGTTGATTCAGGTGAGGATGCTGCAAAATGAGGACGACAGTCAAGATTGGCCATGCCCCTAAGGTAAGCTTTTTCTTTTGGTGGAATATAACAGGCAACAATGTTTTGAACTCGGTTTACTCACCCAACTAATTGTGCTAGGTGCCCTCACCAAGTAATATAGCAAAAAATGAATAGTTAACAGGATAAACTGAAATACCAAGCAATTACCCAAGCAATAAGTTACCAGGCGGAGCACAAGGTGGGCATGCATGGCTGCCTATTTAGGATTTAGAACATTGGTATAGCCTATGACTTATTGGCCTCGTATCATGCCAATTTGCCATCCATTTGTTTCTGATTTGTCGATACTCTGTACAAGTCAGAGCTTCTTGATCCTGATTTACAGTTACATTTTCTTTTTTTTGGAAAAGGAGGAAAACCCCCGGCCTTTGCATCTGGACGATGCATGCGGCCATCTTATTAATTATTCACAGAGACAATACAGTGTAATACATCAGTGAGTCTGAAGCCACCATCTAGGCAACACATGTTGCTACTCCTATCCCATTGATGAAGGTGTGCAGAATATCCGGGTCTAATACCAAACGGACATCGCACCAAACCTGTTGGGGATATAACTATTAGGTATGACCCGCCCAGGAGGGGCCGGGTTATACCTATGAATATTCTTGAAGCCCAAGACCAAGGTTAAAGATGGCGGTTTAGTAAGAGCCCAAAGCCTAGAGGCGATTTAAAGGCCCGTAGAGATAAACCGCCATATGTACATGACTTGTATTGTAAGGCACGAATAGTTAGAGACCGAGCCGGACACTATTTATGAGTCGGCCGGGACTCTGAGGGCCGCTGCGCGTCGACTTCTGTATATAAAGGGACGACCTGGAGGCGGTTCAGGGCAGGTAACATCATCTGATCGAGAGCTAGGTCAAGCGATTCCACTCCCTAGTCATCGAGTCATAAGCAATCCCACTCAAAACTGGATCGTAGGCTTTTACCTTCACTATAAGGGGTCGAACCAGTATAAACCCCATGTCCTTTGTCCCGATTAACCCCTTTAAGCTTCCTAGTTGCGATGGCTCCATGACTAAGTCCTTTCACTAGGACATCTGACGTGACAATTCCATGATAGTTGGCGCCCATCGTGGGGCTAGTGCACGGTTGATTTGAGTTCTTGAAGGGCAGCTTCGAAGGGCTCAAGGGATACGTTGTGGGCCGGATGACCAAGAGTTGTCGCGGCAAGCTCTACATCGACGATGCAGGCTGGGGCCCTGACACCGGCTCAATTGAGTACGGGTACCGGGTCCCCTTCGGTGGAATTCACATCTTCACCGGCAAGATCGGCGAGCCGGGCCCTGAGGCGGACATCTGCACCGACCTCGTCGAGACGGCTCAGTGTGCGAGACCCGCCCGGGCTCTGCCAGCCGTGAAGCGTGCCTTCGTGGGATGCATCCACAGAGGACTCTCTGAAGGATCTGCATCTGACGGTGAGACAACCATCTATTCTGATGGTGAGTCGTCCACGGGCGAGACGGATTCATTGTATCAACTGCAAGACGGCGGGCTTGGGGGTTGTTCTGATGGCAGCAGTATTCCGGATCTCCTTGAGCCGCCGAGCAGAGTTGGGATCTTCATGGCTGGCACACAACCTATTCAAAACTCCACAACTGCGGCAGCAATAACCTCCGGGTCAACGGAGGCTGGGGCAGGAGGCCCTGTGCGCCCGCCGGCTCAGGTGCCAATGGATCTCATGAATAAGATGACCGCTCTGTTAACTGCCGCGGTCAACTCGGCGGATCAAGCTCAACATGATGCGGAAGTGGCGCAGTTAAAACAAGTTATAGTGCAGGCTAAGGAAGACCTGGCAGCAGAAGATGTCGGGATGACTGCAGAGCGGGCGGCTCTGGACGCTCAGGCTCAGCGGATTCAGGCGCAGACTTTCCGGCTCACGATGGATCAGAATGCATCCAATGAGGTCATGAGGAGAAGATACTAGAAGACTCAGTCTCAGCTCCCTTCGGTTTACAATCCTCGAAACCTCTTCCATACACCTGGTGCAGGGCCCAGTAATCCGCCGGAGATAGACCGGGTTGCGGCACCCGGGGCTGGAATGCCGGTTCAACCACGTATGATGGAACCTCCCCGGATGAATACCGCTCCGCCTCAGTATATACCAACACCACCGGGTCATTACTCTAACCCATTGGAGAACATGATTGCTGCGGCGGCGCGATTGGCGACTCTCCTGGTGGAGGGCGACTCTCCGACGACGGTTGAAACTCGAAGGATCAGAGAGATTCTTCAGACGGCTTTGGCACAGCAGGAGGCGTACTCGTATAGCCGAGACAGGATTCATTCGACCCCTCGTCCAAGCCGGAGGCCGGAGCCCGAGTTATAGCAGGCACATGGACTCAGTGGCCGTTTCAAGCAACGCCCAGCACCGTAACCAGACCGGCGGGCATGACCCGTCGCGCGATAGAGCCCTTAACTTGGTTGATTAGGACAGAATATGTCAAGAGGCTCAGCAGGCGGCTGAGCAGGCGGCTCAGCTGGCGGCTTACCAGCCTTTTCCGGTTTATCCGATGACTTCTATTGAGGCAGGCGTGACCACCAGGACCGGAGGCGTCCCCTGTCTGGTGTCGGCTCTGCGTAACAAGCGTTTGCCCAAGGATTTCAAAGGGCCCAAAAAGGTGCCTAATTATACGGCCGACTTACATCCTGGGGCATGGATTGAAAGCTATGAGATGGCTATGGAGTTACTGGAGGTCAGTGACACTGTGATGGCCAAGTACTTCACCATGATGTTGGATGGGACTGCCCGCACTTGGTTGAAGGGGCTACCGCCTAATTCCATCGGTTCATGGGCAGAGTTGAAAGCCCGGTTCATTCAGAACCTCAAAGATACATGCAAGCAGCCCATGTCAATTGTGGATTTGACTAATTGCAAGCAGGAGGAAGGTGAGTCCACAACCCATTGGGTGCGCCGGGTCAAGGCCATAATACATTCGTTTGATAAGATGGATGCCGGCTCTACGGTCTTAATGTTGGAGAAAAATTGTCGTTTTGGCCTCTGAAGATGAAGTTAGGGCGGCTCAAGCGCAATTGTAATGACATGGGTCAGCTGATGGTGGCTCTGGTCAAGTACGCCGACTCTGATAGTACCAAGGATCCTGAGTCTGATGATGAAAGGACAAGGAAGGAAAAAAATCAAGGGGGTAATAATAAATGTAAGACTGATGGTAGCTTGGAGTTTGTGGCTAACACCAATGCGCAGGGCAACAATCAACAACGTAAGGGGAGGCCACCCCCTCGGTCCGACAGGTCAAGCCCCACGCTTGAACAATTGCTGAATGAGCCCTGTCCGAGACATGGCACCCCACAGAAGCCGGCCACTCACCTATGGAAGGACTGTACGATCATGAAGGCTTTCAAGAATTCCAACATGTTCGACGATAATCATGGGCCTGGCAGCGGCCCAGGTGGCAGCGGTTTTCATGGCCCTTGCGGCGGCTCAAATTCCAATTTTCAAAACTCGCAGGGAAACCAAGGTGGTTATAATCAGCAATCTGGCCAGGGATGTCAGTAGCAGCAACAGGGTGGATACCAGAGTAATCCAAAGCAGCTGAATAGTGGACAGTACATGTGTTTACCACCAGTTTGTGCAAACAGGACCAGAAGCTTCATAAGAGGGCTGTGAACGCTGTTGAGCTGGCAGTTCCTCATTATTTAAGATGGTCTGAGCAGCCTATTCTATAGAGTAGGGAAGATCACCCTCCCCGGGTTGACAATCCGGGTCACTTAGCCTTGGTGGTAGCCCCTTAGGTTGGTGGATATAAGTTCACTAAGGTACTCATGGATGGAGGCAGTAGCATCAACATCCTCTACTATGAGACTTTTCGTCGCATGGGTTTGACTGATAAAAATCTCAAGACTTCCAACACTGTTTTTCGTGGAGTGGTACCTGGTAAGTCGGCATACCCAGTGGGTAAGATCAAGCTGGAAGTGGCTTTTGGAGATGAGCATGATTCTAGGGCTAAAAAACTAACTTTTGAAGTGGTCAAAATCAAGAGTCTGTATCACGCCTTGTTTGGACGGCCGGATTATGCCAAGTTCATGGCACGGCCGTGTTATGTTTATTTGCAGCTCAAGAGGCCGGGTCATAAGGGTACGATCACAGTGCATGGGAGCCGGAAGATAGCCTTGGAATGTGAGGAAGGCGATGCTGCTTACACTGAATCCGTTTGTGCAACAAAGGAGTTGAAGTTCTACAAGGACAATGTTGACCCGGCACACATGACCTCTTTGAAAAAACCAGCCATAGAGCATGAGCCGGTAATGAAGTTTAAGTCGGCCGATGACACTAAGCTTGTTCATTTTGTTCCAGGTGACTCATCTAAGCAGTTCAGTATTAGTGCCAATCTGGATCCCAAATAGGAAAGCGCGCTCATCGAGTTCATCCATGAGAACCGAGACATCTTTGCATGGAAACCTTCTGACATGCCGGGTGTACCGAGAGAACTTATTGAGCACACTCTTAATATTGATCCAAAATTTAAGCCGGTAAAGCAGTTTCTTCGGCGATTCAATGAAGAGACGCGAAAGGCCATTGGTGAGGAAGTGGCCCGGCTCTTGGCGGCCGGGTTCATTATTGAAGTTTTTCATCCCAAGTGGTTGGCCAACCCGGTGCTGGTGATTAAGAAGAACGGCACTTGGCGTATGTGTGTGGACTACACAGACTTAAATAAGGCTTGTCTGGCTGATCCCTCAGCTCTCCCTCGTATTGATCAAATCATTGATGCTACAGCGGGTTGTGAGCATTTGAGCTTTTTGAATGCTTATTCTGGTTATCATCAGATCAAGATGGCAGTTAAGGACCAGGAGAAGATGGCTTTCATTACTCCATTTGGAGCCTTCTGCTATGTGTCCATGCCTTTTGGGCTTAAGAGTGCCTAGGCGACTTATCAGCGATGTGTGCAGAATTTTCTTCACAATCAGATTGGGCGCAATGTTCATGCTTATGTGGACGACATTGTGGTGAAATCCAGAGAGAAGGAGACCTTGATAGATGATCTGAAGGAGACCTTTGATAATCTCTGGGTGTACAAGATGATGCTTAACCCGGCCAAGTGTGTTTTTGGTGTGCCTGCAGGCAAGCTTTTGGGTTTTCTGGTTTCCAACAGGGGCATTGAGGCTAACCCAGAGAAGATCAAGGCAATCACTTCTTTGTCTAAACCGGCGTGTATTAATGATGTCCAGTGTTTGGCGGGTCGTATTGCTGCTTTAAGCCGGTTCATAAGCCGGTTAGGTGAGAAGGCCATACCACTGTATCATATGATGAAGAAGACAGACGACTTCGTCTGGAGTGATGCTGCTAATACTGCCTTTGAAGACTTGAAGAGATAGCTAGCAGAGCCGCCAGTCCTTGCTGCTCCCATTGATAAGGAGCCCTTATTGTTATATGTGGCTGCTAACACACGAGCCGTCAGTGTAGCCATTGTGGTGGAACGCAAGGAGGCTGGCAAGGAGCATCCGGTTCAACGGCCGGTTTATTACATCAGTGAGGTACTTATATAATCCAAGCAAAGGTATCCACATTGGCAGAAGCTCGTTTATGGGGTGTTTATGGTAAGCCGGAAGCTTAAGCAATATTTTCTGGGTCATCCCATCACTGTGGTTAGTTCTGCTCCTTTAGGAGATATTATCCAGAATAGAGAGGCCACAGGACGAGTCGCCAAGTGGGCCATTGAACTTGGGCCTCATGGTGTAAAATATGTGCCACGCACTGCTATCAAATCTCAGGCACTGGTGGACTTCATCAACGATTGGACAGAACTGCAGATGCCTGAAGAGAAGCCATACAACACGTATTGGACTATTCACTTTGATGGGTCCAGGCAATTGGAGGGCTCGGGGGCTGGAGTTGTGCTAGCTTCCCCTCGAGGTGGAAAATTTTGTTATGTGCTATGGTTGATGTTTCCTTGTACTAACAATGCAGCTGAGTATGAGGCCTTACTCCATGCTCTTCGGATGGCTAAGGAGATGAGCTTAAGACGGGTAAGGTGCTTTGGTGACTCAGATTTGGTGGCTCAACAAGTATCAGGCAAGTGGGATTCCAAGGATCCTCTCGTGGCGGCTTATCACCGTGAAGTTGATGCCATTGCTGGACATTTCAAGGGTTACCAAGTGGAGCACATTGATCGCAGAAAGAATGAGGCGGGTGTCAGGACCCCGACTCAATGCCACATCGATCTAGCATGTAACACCTCATATCACTTTGCGGCCTCACGCACGGTATTCCCACGGGTGTCGCCTTACCTTTGCCCGGGACCGTTTGCGCATTTTGGCACACGTATATGATAGTGTCGCTAGCATCCATATGATAAGGAGCCCGGGCTGACATGGCTAGTCGTAAACCCAAAGTGGCACAAACTTACAGGGACAGGCATCCATGACCCAGCATCGAACGTGTCGGTCATCAGCGAGTGAATCCAGGCTGTAGCACTGGGCTAGCAGGACTCCGGTGAACCGGGCTGTAGCGGGCTAACAGGACTCCGGTATTCATCGCGTGACATTTCCCCGAAGGGACAGACACAGGAACGAAGAAGGACACATGTCGGCCAGCCCAAGTGTTCCGGAGCAGTAGCAAGCTACCATGGCTCAGTGGAAGCACTAGGAGACATTTCCCGGTAAGAGAGGCTACTAAGGATAAACAACTAGATAGTCAGATCCCACACATACCAAGCATTTCAATAACATACACACAATATGCTCGATATGTGCAAATACAACATGGCATCACAACATGACTCTACAACTCAAGTATTTTATTCAATAGGCTCCAAGGAACGAGATATTACAAACAAGGGTCTCATGACCCAACATTCAGAGCAAACAAGTCAAGCACAAGCGGAAGCTTAACATGTCTGAGTACAGACATCTACAAATGAAAAAGGCTTAGAAGCCTGACTGTCTACCAGATCCTGCCGAGGGCACAAGATCGTAGCTGAGGTATCAAGCTAAACGTCGAAGTTCACGTGAAACTACTAGTGAGACTGAAGTCTCTCTGCAAAAACATAAAATTCGCAAACGTGAGTACAAATGTACCCAGCAAGACTTACATCAGAACTAACTACATATGCATCATTATCAACAAAGGGGGTGGTGGAGTTTAACTGCAGCAAGCCAGCTTTGACTTGGTGGCTATCCTGAACTACGACTGCAAGTAACTCTTTTGAGGTGGCGCACACGAGTCCACATATTCACCATATCAATACACCACTATGGATCCGCTCCCGTCTCCCTATGAGAACGCCATCCATAGCACTCACGCTTATCTTGCGTATTTTAGAGTATCCACTTTCACTTGTCTATGAACTATGCAAGGGGTCCAAGTTTCCATATCCGAGGAATCCGGCTATTCGAATAGATAATGATAACCCTGCAGGGGTGTACTTCTTCACACACGCTCTCGCCACTTATCGCCCTGTACACATCATGTACCTCGGCAACCTTCAAGCGGAAGCCGGGCGAGGGAGTCGGCCACGACCTGACTAACCACACAAGTCTCTCGTCCAGGTTTATCGCCTATTCGGGTTCCATCCCCAAGGAGATCCGGCCGGGGTGTCGCTCACGGCCCCAAACGATGTGTGCAGGGTTCCCAAGCCCACCATCCGGGTGCCACTTGGTACACCAGGCCACTTTGCCTAGTCTGTCCCAAGCCCACCTGTACCGGGTGCCACTTGGTAGACTACTAACACTACCTACAAACACCAGAAACTAGTTGCAACTCCTGGACAGAGATCAAGTTGATTAATAAGTCGAGAGAGCTTGGAGTGCCCGGAGCCCAATGTGTGGTAGTAACTGTTCATGGATCACAAACACAGAACTCAGTTCCTGAGGACGGTTTCAATGAGACAACCTACCATGTACTCCTACATGGCTTCTCACCGCTACCTTTACCAAATCGTGTTCACACACTTAGTTCTCAACAGTAGGACATGTTTACACACCTCCGATTCATTCCCGATGAATCAGACCTGACTCAACTCTAAGCAATAGCAGGCATGACAAACAAGCATGAATGAGTAGGCACATCAGGGCTCAAACAACTCCTACTCATGCTAGTGGGTTTCATCTATTTACTGTGGCAATGAAAGGTCATGCAGAGGATAAAGGGGTTCAGCTACCGCAGCAAGTAACAGATGAATCATTGTTGTCCTAATGCAGTAAAAGAGAGCAGGAGCGAGCGAGTAGGATTGTATCAGAATGAACAAGGGGTTTTTGCTTGCTTGGCACTTCTGAAGATAATATATTTCTTCATCGGTGTCATCGACCTCATCGTCGGAACCACATCTATCGAGAGGGGACAAACACCGGCAAACAAGGAAGAACACAATCAATGCAATGCACAATATGATGCATGATCATGACATGGCAATATGCTGTGGTTTGAGCTAATGCAACTAGCATAAATGAAGTTGGTTTGAACCCTAGGTTCAAATTCAAACTTCATATGTGAAGGTTTAAATGCCATTTATATGATTTGTCCTAAACAGTAGCTATAAGTTGTTCTAACATGCGTGAAAACAGTGCAGATGTATAGATTGGATTTTTCCGATAATTTTTCATATATAAATTATTTCATTTGGAGTTACGGTTGATTTTCTATGAATTTTAGAAGTTTTGAACATTTTCTGAATTAAATAAATCGTTTAGATTTATTTAAAATCCAGAAAAGGGGTTTATTGCGTCAGCTTGAGGTCAGCACCGCGTCAGTAGTCAACCTGGGTCAAACCTGACGTGTGGGGCAACACATCAGTGACTTAGTGGTTAAGCCCGGGTCAAACCCGCAATGATCAGGGTTTGACTTGGCCCTGGGGCCCCCGGTCAGCGGCTGGTGGGTGGTTTAGGCTGCGGGATTAGGCGCTAATGACAGCCACGTCGGCCTCGCCGGAGTTCAGCCGGCGACGACCTCGAGCCGCGGTGGTTCTTCGCCGGAGTCGTTGTTCCGGTGTCCAGACGACACAGGGAGAGGAGCTACGGGGAGCTGGCGAACTCGCGCATCGAGTGGTGGTGGCGGTTGGGCCTGGGGTGGCCGGAGTTGTCGCCGGCGTCGACCTTGGCGGCCGCCGGAGCTCGGGTGAGCTCGGGGTCGACGCTACAGTGGCCGGGGAGGCTCGTGCGGGGCACCTATGTGCTCTACATGGCGCGGGAAGGGAGTTGAGCATGACGGCCGGACCGTTAGGTGGCCGGAGACTCGTCGGCGGCGGTCACAGGCGGCAGCGCGTACGGGCGAGCAAGGTGTGGCGGCTACGGCGCACGAGAGCGAGAACGGAGAGGGGGGAAAGGTTTGGTGGCTCACGGCGGTTGCAGCAGACGTCGAAGCGGGCTCGGGGAAGGCCGGATGGCGACGAGTCAATGATGGGGATCCGTGGCGGCCGGCGATGAAGAAGAGGCCGGTGACGGTGTTTTGAGGCATCCGGCGTCGAGTGAGTCGACGGGGAGGACGAGGGCGTCGAAGCGGAGGCCATGGACACGTCGGCGAGGCGGGGGAGGGCCTGTGGCCGCGGTGGTTCTAGTCGGCGGCGACGGCTGCATTCGGTGGTTGCGCGTGAGGGAGCCAGAGGAGGAGAGGAGCTCGGGGAGAGAGTGAGAGGGGTCCGAGGGGTTGCGTGGCCGCCTCCGTGGCGCTGGAAGGGCCTCGAGGGCGTGAGGCAGGCAGGGAGGAGGCCACGGTGTCGCCAGCGCTCGCCACCGAGCTGCTTCGGGGCGAGGGGAGGAAGACGACAGGAGGAGGTGGGCTAGCCAGGTGGCTGGGCTGCCAGCTGGGCCGGCCAGGTGAGGCCCAGGTGGGCTTGGTAGGCGCCAGGTAAGTGCCCAGGTAACTCCTCTGTCTCTCTCTTTTATTTCCTGTTTTCTATTTTCCTGCAGCTTTGTGGATTTATTAAAAATACTAGATCAATCCCAAAAGTCATGCAACTGCTCATGGCCACTGTTGGAAATATATCCTACAGTAAGCATTTCAGTTTGGGATTATTTGAGCATTTAAAATATTATTAGCAATTAAATTCCCAAATGCAAATACTATATAATTTAATTCAAAAATCCAAGAATAGCCTGTAAATATGTTCATCATTTTTGGAAGAGGTTTCACCTTTAACAGAAATCATGAACATTTCCAAAGGGCATTCTGGGTTATTGAAAAATATTTTTATTGAACCTAGTTAAATTTCATTTTGTGCTAGGGTTTCAACAATCCCCATTTCAAATTTCTTTGGAATTTAAACATGATGGCATGATGAACAAGCAAAGTCAAGCAAGGGCTGAATTGGGGCTGTGACAACTCACCCCCACTAAACAAGTATCTCGTCCCGAGATCCAAGCGTAGGGTAAGATGAAGGGGAACGCAAACTAACACAATCGTCACGATCCAGGGTGCACTTCATAGGAACGTTGATTTGACCACCATCTTGTCTCGTCGTCTTGCTCTGAGAACTCCAGCCAACATGACAAAGAGAGGATAGGGAAAAAAATCTAAAAGGATCGATCTTATTGAAGGTCGAACAACTTAGGATCAACTCAGGGAATGAGACATATCAATATCTCTCAAGCCGATACACGAAGCACACATCTAGAGGGATGGAGTGGAACAGATGACGAGGATTCACTAGGTAGACAACAATTCCACACTTAAGAAGGTGGTGAACGGTTGTCAACGTAGCAAGGAGTTGAGTTGCCATGATACCAGAACAAGACATTTTGGAGGAGGGTGATTCGTAGATTATTACCTTAAGTGGCAAAAAGAATTACCTTTGTTTCAAAGATCATTGAAACTCTTTATACCAGCTTAAGGCAAATTACAATCGATCATTTGGAGAAGTTCGAAAGAATGGCATACTCAGTTTGGAAAGGAAACTAGAGTTATAAGACAACTCGACAAACGGAAGGCACATTCCAATCGATACCGGGGATATAACCTAGTGTCTGAGCATGTCCTCAAGAACTTGAGCATTTCCATATTCATCAAGGTTTTACCAACATCCGTGACAAGGATCCTGGCAAGACAACATACTACCATGATGAATACCCATGGAAGATGCAGATGCAAAGGAAGATAACACCTTCTCAGATTTCACCTTGGCGGGGCCAAGGGGACAAAATCTGGATGATCGACCGAGAGACATTTAGCACTCCGCTTCTAATGTTCTCCTTGATGTGCTAGCGTATCCCATTCTTACATATGGTTTGATATCTAGAACATCTAGTAAAAGGTCGGACTTCGGGAACACAAGAATCCATAAGGAACATGGAGTATATCCTACGGAGTCCTTATGGGGAGGTGGCCAACTTATTCAATCAAGATACTACAATAATAGGTCTTCCGGCTGGGTATGTCAGCCACGACATCCACTTTACCGGTTACGGTGAGACCATTATTATAGTTCTTGGGAAACGTTCCAACCATCATATCTGCCTGAGATTCAGATCTGGTTGATGTTAGAATATTCCAGACTCATCAGGTCTAGAAAAAAAATGAAAGTTTGCAACACAAATCGACGAGATGGCATTGCGTGATTCTCGGGGAGTAAACTACGATAGCAAGCTCCAACACATGAGTTGGTTCTGCTACATACATGTGAACACACTGTCCTCGACAAGCATGACCACATAGTAGTCTTACAACAAAACACTACCGAGTTCAGGTGGGAACCATCATTGCAGATAACGGAGTCCTTGATTAAGCCCGGGTTAGCTCTTAAAAAGAAACTCCTTCTCCTTGAACAAATCAATCAGTGGCTTGGTGTGCTAGGGACACACATAGAATGGAGGTAGCGAGCCTATCAAACCATAGCATACTTCACACATGCATGACTGACTTGAGATGGTTCCAGGGGAGGCAACATTGACTTTCTCGAATTCACGGCGGCAACTTGCATCAAATGCACATGAATTAGAGGAGGTCACTTCTTTCATCCGGACATATGCTCCATGAGCGGTCATGAAGATAATGCTTATAAAAGTTTCCAATACTAGCTGGATGTTCAACACGAATCATGGAGGAGATAAGGATGTTGTCGATGGGCTCAACAACAATTCATCCAGGTTTCCATGAAGAAGGAATTCCATAATTATGTGAACAAGTGATAGCACTGGTTAGACCAAAAGATGTAATGGTGTATGCTCGAGGAATCAACCACGAGTAAGACAACATTACGAATATCGTTGGTTCTGATTTGATTTGAGGATAGCCCACACTCAAATCAAAGTTTTGACATGACAACAGATCCAACAACTGATCAGGAGGACCAATCGATAAGAATATCATCTTTCTTCAACACACATACACCAGGATATCCCTTGGAATGAACTAAGCGGGACAAGCTTTCATCTTCCAACTCTCCAAGTTGTTGTTTAGCTTAACCAACTAGCTCAGGGGTATCCAACACAGATTCTTGGAGAAGGGGGTGGTTACAAGGAACCAACTTGATCACGAACTCAACATAGCGGTCAGGTGACAACCTGGTGATACCTCCGAGAAGATATTCGGAAAATCACGAACCACCGATATGTTACTAAGCTCGAGAACAATCTTGCTTTTCAGGGCAAGACGATATGATCAACAGAGCAAGGGTTTGACAAAATCCTAACTCATTGATCGAAGAGTGCACCAGAAATAAGGACTTGGTAGCACAATCTATCTTAGAATGATGATTCAAGAACCAACACACTAAGAATGAAATTATTGTCCTTTAACTACCAAGCAACAAGGTTTCTAGGAGTTTGGTTTCACACATCACGGTTCACTTGTCGGCATTCCGGTTACAATAACACGGGAACCGAGAAATTATCAATGATGGCAAGAAGTATCATTAAATCAAGAGTTCACAAGAGCCGGTGCAATTCTCACGAAAATCCTGACATAAAGACGGTAATACTTCAGGGTAGAATAGAATCAAAAGCTGTATTGGCATTTTGATCTGCGGAATACAACTGCTTTGACCCAATCCTGGATATGGATGAGGTACTGGAGTTTGTTTCTCCTAGTCATTCCGAATAGAATGGCTTGACGGACCACAGAAGTAAAAGGCATCGATGAACACGAATGCACGACTACTCCTGACTATCAATTGATAGACGAAGATCGGAATACGACTGAAGAGGGACAACTCAAAGGAACATATATCTTTCTGAGTTGTGGATGCATAGATTAGTATGTCGAACCAAGTTCAACATGTTTCTTCCGGATAACCCATGCAGAGAGGTAGGACTGGCAGAATCATATTATAGAATGGAGAACTCATCAAGAGCACTCTGGTTGTAATCTTTCGGTTCAGCGAGGAACTTCTGCCATAAGAAGTTCATGGTATTGGAAGAAGGAAATACCACGGATCTCGAGGACTATCGCAAAGGTTACTAATATCCTAAAGGAACTAGCAAACACTATCAACACGAGGTAAGTAGGGTGAATCTCGGGTTCAAAACCCAAGGAGTAGAATACCTACTACTAAGTGGCATCACGGGATGCTTTCGAGAATAAAGGCCAGAATCATCACACTGGGAACACAAATCATGGCTAGCTTACTAGGTGGTACTCTAAGACACCTAGGGTCATAATACTAGCTCCAACATATATGTCGAGGCAATAGAGTACCTCAACTCACCGATTAGTGTGCTTAATCTGGCCCAAAAGGACATCAGGAACGGGAGGAAGGAATTTCCAAATGCATCAGACTGTTTAGAAACCTGGGATGACTCGGACAGCATAACGGCTGTAAATGCTCAAAAGATTTGAGACATGCTAGAAAAATGGTGGCATCGCCACTCAGAAGCACAATATCAAGGTTTTCGAGATCAACAATTAACATACGGAAGTAGTAGGAACTTAACTGAGGCTTAAATCCAACAATCTTACAAGTCTACAGATTAGTGACACGTGATCCTAATAGAAAGAAGAGATAGCCTAGTTCTTTAACCCTGTAGAGAAGAAGAGGGTGACTCAGATCAGAAGGACATAAGGTAAAGGAGTAAAAAGGAGCCTTACGTTCCATCCCACAATCAATTCCCTTATATAACTAAAGAATTTCTAGACTCAACTTCGACCAGTTTGGCTTGGTAATCCTATAGGCAGTCAAGCTCTGATACCAAAGCTGTCAGGACCCCGACTCAATGCCACATCGATCTAGCATGTAACACCTCATATCACTTTGCGGCCTCATGCACGGTATTCCCACGGGTGTCGCCTTACCTTTGCCCGGGACCGTTTGCGCATTTTGGCACACGTATATGATAGTGTCGCTAGCATCCATATGATAAGGAGCCCGGGCTGACATGGCTAGTCGTAAACCCAAAGTGGCACAAACTTACAGGGACAAGCATCCATGACCCAGCATCGAACGTGTCGGTCATCAGCGAGTGAATCCAGGCTGTAGCACTGGGCTAGCAGGACTCCGGTGAACCGGGCTGTAGCAGGCTAACAGGACTCCGGTATTCATCGCGTGACATTTCCCCGAAGGGACAGACACAGGAACGAAGAAGGACACATGCCGGCCAGCCCAAGTGTTCCGGAGCAGTAGCAAGCTACCATGGCTCAGTGGAATCACTAGGAGACATTTCCCGGTAAGAGAGGCTACTAAGGATAAACAACTAGATAGTCAGATCCCACACATACCAAGCATTTCAATAACATACACACAATATGCTCGATATGTGCAAATACAACATGGCATCACAACATGACTCTACAACTCAAGTATTTTATTCAATAGGGTCCGAGGAGCGAGATATTACAAACAGGGGTCTCATGACCCAACATTCGGAGCAAACAAGTCAAGCACAAGCGGAAGCTTAACATGTCTGACTACAGACATCTACAAATGAAAAAGGCTTAGAAGCCTGACCGTCTACCAGATCCTGCCGAGGGCACAAGATTGTAGCTGAGGTATCAAGCTAAACGTCGAAGTTCACGTGAAACTACTAGTGAGACTGAAGTCTCTCTGCAAAAACATAAAATTGGCAAACGTGAGTACAAATGTACCCAGCAAGACTTACATCAGAACTAACTACATATGCATCATTATCAACAAAGGGGGTGGTGGAGTTTAACTGCAGCAAGCCAGCTTTGACTCGGTGGCTATCCTGAACTACGACTGCAAGTAACTCTTTTGAGGTGGCGCACACGAGTCCACATATTCACCATATCAATACACCACTATGGATCCGCTCCCGTCTCCCTACGAGAACGCCATCCATAGCACTCACGCTTATCTTGCGTATTTTAGAGTATCCACTTTCACTTGTCTATGAACTATGCAAGGGGTCCAAGTTTCCATATCCGAGGAATCCGGCTATTCAAATAGATAATGATAACCCTGCAGGGGTGTACTTCTTCACACACGCTCTCACCACTTATCGCCCTGTACACGTCATGTACCTCGGCAACCTTCAAGCGGAAGCCGGGCGAGGGAGTCGGCCACGACCTGACTAACCACACAAGTCTCTCGTCCAGGTTTATCGCCTATTCGGGTTCCATCCGCAAGGAGATCCGGCCGGGGTGTCGCTCACGGCCCCAAACGATGTGTGCAGGGTTCCCAAGCCCACCATCCGGGTGCCACTTGGTACACCAGGCCACTGTGCCTAGTCTGTCCCAAGCCCACCTGTACCGGGTGCCACTTGGTAGACTACTAACACTACCTACAAACACCAGAAACTAGTTGCAACTCCTGGACAGAGATCAAGTTGATTAATAAGTCGAGAGAGCTTGGAGTGCCCGGAGCACAATGTGTGGTAGTAACTGTTCATGGATCACAAACACAGAACTCAGTTCCTGAGGACGGTTTCAATGAGACAACCCACAATGTACTCCTACATGGCCTCTCACCGCTAACTTTACCAAATCGTGTTCACACACTTAGTTCTCAACAGTAGGACATGTTTACACACCTCCGATTCATTCCCGATGAATCAGACCTGACTCAACTCTAAGAAATAGCAGGCATGACAAACAAGCATGAATGAGTAGGCACATCAGGGCTCAAACAACTCCTACTCATGCTAGTGGGTTTCATCTATTTACTGTGGCAATGACAGGTCATGCAGAGGATAAAGGGGTTCAGCTACCGCAGCAAGTAACAGATGAATCGTTGTTGTCCTAATGTAGTAAAAGAGAGCAGGAGCGAGAGAGTAGGATTGTATCGGAATGAACAAGGGGGTTTTGCTTGCCTGGCACTTCTGAAGATAATATATTTCTTCATCGGTGTCATCGAACTCATCGTCGGAACCACATCTATCGAGAGGGGACAAACACCGGCAAACAAGGAAGAACACAATCAATGCAATGCACAATATGATGCATGATCATGACATGGCAATATGCTGTGGTTTGAGCTAATGCAACTAGCAGCAGGTTAAATGAAGTTGGTTTGAACCCTAGGTTCAAATTCAAACTTCATATGTGAAGGTTTAAATGCCATTTATATGATTTGTCCTAAACAGTTGCTATAAGTTGTTCTAACATGCATGAAAACAGTGCAGATGTATAGATTGGATTTTTCTGATAATTTTTCATATATAAATTATTTCATTTGGAGTTACGGTTGATTTTCTATGAATTTTAGAAGTTTTGAACATTTTCTGAATTAAATAAATCGTTTAGATTTATTTAAAATCCAGAAAAGGGGTTTATTGCGTCAGCTTGAGGTCAGCACTGCGTCAGCAGTCAACCTGGGTCAAACCTGACGTGTGGGGCCACACGTCAGTGACTCAGTGGTTAAGCCCGGGTCAAACCCGCAATGATCAGGGTTTGACTTGGCCCTGGGGCCCCCGATCAGCGGCTGGTGGGTGGTTTAGGCTGCGGGATTAGGCGCTAATGACAGCCACGTCGGCCTCGCCGGAGTTCATCCGGCGACGACCTCGAGCCGCGGCGGTTCTTCGCCAGAGTCGTTGTTCCGGCGTCCAGACGACACAGGGAGAGGAGCTACGGGGAGCTGGCGAACTCGCGCATCGAGTGGTGGTGGCGGTTGGGCCTGGGGTGGCCGGAGTTGTCGCCGGCGTCGACCTTGGCGGTCGCCGGAGCTCGGGTGAGCTCGGGTTCGATGCTACGGTGGCCGGGGAGGCTCGTGCGGGGCACCTATGTGCTCTACATGGCGCGGGAAGGGAGTTGAGCACGACGGCCGGACCGCTAGGTGGCCGGAGACTCGTCGGCGGCGGTCACAGGCGGCGGCGCATACGGGCGAGCAAGGTGTGGCGGCTATGGCGCACGAGAGCGAGAACGGAGAGGGGGAAAAGGTTCGGTGGCTCACGGCGGTTGCAGCAGACGTTGAAGTAGGCTCGGGGAAGGCCGGACGGCGACGAGTCGATGATGGGGATCCGCGGCGGCCGGCGATGAAGAAGAAGCCGGTGACGGTGTTTTGAGGCATCCAGCGTCGAGTGAGTCGACGGGGAGGACGAGGGCGTCGAAGCGGAGGCCATGGACACGTCGGCGAGGCGGGGGAGGGCCTGTGGCCGCGGTGGTTCTAGTCGGCGGCGACGGCTGCATTCGGTGGTTGCGCGCGAGGGAGCCAGAGGAGGAGAGGAGCTTGGGGAGAGAGTGAGAGGGGTCCGAGGGGTTGCGTGGCCGCCTCCGTGGCGCTGGAAGGGCCTCGAGGGCGTGAGGCAGGCAGGGAGGAGGCCACGGCGTCGCCAGCGCTCGCCACTGAGCTGCTTCGGGGCGAGGGGAGGAAGACGACAGGAGGAGGTGGGCTGCCCAGGTGGCTGGGCTGCCAGCTGGGCCGGCCAGGTGAGGCCCAGGTGGGCTTGGTAGGCGCCAGGTAAGTGCCCAGGTAACTCCTCTGTCTCTCTCTTTTATTTCCTGTTTTCTATTTTCCTGCAGCTTTGTGGATTTATTAAAAATACTAGAGCAATCCCAAAAATCATGCAACTGCTCATGACCACTGTTGGAAATATATCCTACAGTAAGCATTTCAGTTTGGGATTATTTGAGCATTTAAAATATTATTAGCAATTAAATGCCCAAATGCAAATACTATATAATTTAATTCAAAAATCCAGGAATAGCCTGTAAATATGTTCATCATTTTTGGAAGAGGTTTCACCTTTAACAGAAATCATGAACATTTCCAAAGGGCATTCTGGGTTATTGAAAAATATTTTTATTGAACCTAGTTAAATTTCATTTGGTGCTAGGGTTTCAACAATCCCCATTTCAAATTTCTTTGGAATTTAAACATGATGGCATGATGAACAAGCAAAGTCAAGCAAGGGCTGAACTGGGGCTGTGACAGCGGGTGATGCCTTAAGCCGGCTAGGCTCTCAGCCTAAGCCGGTGCCGCCTAATACTTTCTTGGATATTCTGCATAACCCTTCTGTCAAGTTACCTACAGAGGAAGACTTGGTTGTTCCTAACCCGGAAGCACAATTGGTGGCGGCTCTTCACGTCATCCCAGATTGGACAGTGCCATACTTGGCTTACATGACCCGGGGCGAGTTGCCTGAGGATGAAACCTTGGCCAGGCAGATAACCCGGTGGTATATGTCAATGACAATTGCCAATGGCGAGTTGCATCATCAAAGTGTCACTGGGGCGTTTCAGCGTTGTGTCTCTCCTGAAGAAGGCCAAGAAATTCTACGTGATATTCATGAAGGGGATTGTGGCCATCATGCCAGGTCAAAATCCCTTGTGGCCAAGGCTTTCTGTCATGGATTTTATTGTCTGACGACTCATGCTGATGCAGAGGACCTGGACAGTAAATGTGACGGTTGTCAGAAGTTCTTGAGACGTGCTCACGTGCCGGCTCAAGAGTTGAGGATGATTCCAATGACTTGGCCGTTTGCAGTCTGGGGGCTTGACATGCTTGGGCCTTTCAAAAGGTGTAAATACAAAAAGACCCACCTCTTGGTGGCGGTTGACAAATTTACAAAGGGGGTTGAGGCAGAGCCAGTTAGTAAGTGTGATGTAGCCACGGCGGTTCAGTTCATGAAGAAGGTGATATTTCTCTTTGGCTTTCCACACAACATTATAACCGACAATGGTACTAATCTGTCTAAAGGCGCCATGGAAGAATTTTGTCAATGTGAGCATATTCGGCTTGATGTTTCATCAGTGGCTCACCCCCAATCCAATGGTCAAGCTGAGAGAGCCAATCAGGAAATCTTGAAAGGCATCAAGCACTGGCTTTTGGTCCCTTTGCAATGGATGCCGGATTGTTGGGTTGAGGAGTTACCCTCTATGATATGGAGCATCAATACTACTCCTAACAGGTCTACGGGTTATACGCCTTTCTTCATGGTTTACGGAGCTGAGGCGGTTCTCCCTAGTGATATTCGTCATGACTCGCCCCGTGTGGCGGCTTATGTTGAGGCGGACAATGAACAAACACGTCAGGATTCCCTTGACCTGTTAGATGAAAAGCGTGACTTGGTAGCAGCTTGCTCGGCAATTTACCAACAGGACCTGCACCGCTATCACAGCCGCCGGGTTAAGTCCAGAACATTTCAGGAAGGTGATTTGGTGCTCCGGCTCATCCAGGACCAAACTGATGCACACAAGCTATCCCCACCTTGGGAAGGGCCCTTTGTGGTCAGCACGAACTTGAACAATGGGTCATACTACCTTATCGATGTTCGAGAGCACAAAGACTGACGTAAGTTGGAGGAGGAGACCTGCCGGCCGTGGAATATTGCTCATCTTTGGCCTTACTACACTTGAGCCACCGGCTCCCATGATGTATATATTATAAATAAAGCAGGACCTCTGTCCTTTTCATCATCAAAGAGCATATGTCTTCATCCTTGTCTTTTCAAATGATCACTTGGGGGCTGATCGTATTTGAATCTAGCTTAACCCTCTTGGTCCGGCTCATGATCGTATTTGAATCTGGCCGTTAAATCTTATGATCACTAGGGGGCTTCATGTTCAAACATAGGTCATATTCAAACCAAAGAGAACATAGCTATTGGTACCCTCTTTGTCGGCACACTGCCGAGCTCACTAGGGGGCTTCTTGATCATATTCGAATCATAGCTCAACCCCTTTCGGGAACCGACTTTGATCGTATTCGAATCATAGTCGTTAAAAAACTCTCAAGGTCATTAGGGAGCTTCCTGTTCAAACATAGGTCGTACTCGAACCAAAGAGTACATAGCTGTCGGTACCCTCTTGATCGGTGCAATGCCAAAGCCACTGGGGGCTACATGATCGTATTTGAATCCTAGCTTAACCCCTTTGGAATGGTTTACTGATCGTATTCGAATCAGAAGCCTCGATTATTTCTTATTATTTGGTTTAAGTTTTCTTTGAAAGAAGCCTTTATTTGACTTGAGACTTTTTTGAGGTTTAAAGTGCAAGTGTGGTTAACTTTAACCCGGCTTGATTTTGGATGATAAGTCGCCAATATATGAGAATCATCATACCTTTGGAAGTGTTGGTTTCCAAATATTGGGTTATCACCCTTACTGTTCGGGTATATAAGCCGACAGTGCAAATCAAAAGATCACATGTATGAGATTATAGTTGTATTTCAACATTATATGTTACAACAGGCTTATCTGTGATTCTTTTTCTATCTTAATGGTAATATGTCAAGATATTATGACCCACCTTGCGGCAAGCCGCCAAGGGATCTTGTGATCTATTTCTGTGTGCAGGATAGTTAAAAGACTTGGTCAAGCATAAGGAAAGCAGATGATAAGTATAAACACGGGTGAATATAATATGGCGGCTTAATAGTATTAAGCATCAAAACAAGCACGATGACACAGCAAAACAAAGTTATTTCTACTCTATTACATGACTCCCCAAGTCTGAATGGTTAAGATTGTTTTTTAGCACGTCACAGGTATGAGCCGCCTGGTGGATTAATTCTCATGTTGACCTGAAGCATCTGGGTCAGCCCTCTCCGCTTCTTCGCCCTGTTCCCTTTCCTGGAAGGTTGATGATGACCAGTCAATGCCATTCAAAGCTTCAAATTCAGCTTCATCATCAATTAGTCCGACCGGGTCAACTTCAGGGGTGAAGGTATGCTTACGGAGTGGAGGGATCAGGCTGGTCACTTCATAATGTGGCGTGGAAATTCTCCGGTTCTCCGTGCCATAACCCGGCTGATACTTGGTGAGATCCGCTTCATCAGCTATCAGGGTAGGCACGGGGCGTATCCCCTTCACACAAGTGGTGAAGTCTTCCTGCTCAAAAGGGAGTGCCATCCTCCTTAAAACTTGGATAACCAGTGGCGATGTGGGCCGGGTCTAACTCTGGTAGCCAAGCTTTGGCCCGACTTAAGGTAGCCACAGCTCTGGCTCTTACAGATGATTACCTTAGTTCAGTGAGTCGCTGGGACAGCACAGAAAGTTTCTTTAGAACATCTACCAGGAGTGTGGGCACTTTCATTGGACAGGGCCACCGTGGCTAAGGCACGCTGAGACCCGGTGTAGAGTTGTTCCACCAACGTGTAAACCGCCTTCAGCTTGATCAGCATATCTTGGTTCAGATTTGAACTCCTGGGGCCTGCATAAACATTGCCAGGTGAGTTAATTACAATTTATATGATTAGTAGAAAGATTCAAGTATTTAACACTTGCAGGGCAACTTACCAAAGATTGCTGAGACCATCTTAGAGACATGGCATTTTAAGCCGAATAATTCACTAGCTGCCTCTTTGAGAGCCGCCTCCGCCTTCTCAGCTCGATTGATCAAAGCAATTTTTTCATCAGCCAGGCCTTTTTCTCCATTTCAAAGTCTTTCTTCAGTTTTTCTTGTTCAGAAACGCTAAATTTAAACTTGGAGTCACCTCTTTTGGGTTTCCGTCTCTTGGACCTCAAGGCGGTTCTTCAAATCAGACACTTCTGACTCAAGTTGACTAGTGGTGTCCTGTACAAATACCGGGTCAAAATCAGGACTATCATGATGCAATATTAAGTCCCAAGCCTTTTGCAAGCAACAACACTTGGCACTTGGGGGCTAATGTCTACTGAACAATTTTACTTAAAGTGGCGGTTCATGACAGTAAGTCCCAAGCACTTTGCAAGCAAGAGTACTTGGCACTTGGGGGCTAATGCATATTGCTGTTTAAGGTTTTGAAGTACTTCATTCAATACAACCATATGAAGGACAGGCTCAACCATATTGGTTAAGCCGCCCCCTGGGGACTATGGAGTAAGCCAGATTTCTTACATATTTTATCCAAATATATTACTAATGTCACTATGTTTATTTCTAAGTCTACAGCGTATTCATCATAAACAATAGACTTGGGGGATGGCATAGTAAGGATAAATGAGTACAGAGAAAGGATTGTACCTCAAATTTCTAGTGCATCTGCTTCACCATGTCAATTTTGATGTCACGGCTGCTGTGCACTTGGCTCATATAGCCAGAAAAGACTTCTCCAATACTCATGTGAGTATAATCAGCGACATCAAGTTTGACCCGGCGGCGTTCCAGAAGCTCCTCCTCGGCGGAGCACTTGGCCAGCACGGTTGGTTTCCCCGGCTCAGCAAAGCCGGTCTTGGTGATCTCAACATTAGGGTATTGAGGATCATCCGTCCTGACCGGGCTAGGGATTTCCGGGTTTTCAGAGCCATCAGCGGCTCGCTCGGCAGGCGGGTCAGCAATTGGCGTGGGCGTATCATGTGCTGGCTCAGGTGGCGGCTCATGGGTTGAAGTCTCAGGTGCGGCCATTCCAAGTTCTGGCTCATTGAAAATTGGCTCTTCGGTCGGCTTATTATTACCCTTTTGCTGGGCTTTGCTTTCCCGCTGCATAAGATCAAAAGGTTAGGCCAAATACAACGAATTGAAATGAATACAGGATAAGCATGTTATAATTACCATGGAGCGGTCTTGAAAGCTGGCAGATTAGATTGCACTGAATTGCCGGAGGAAGGAGAAGTTTCCTGATAATCCGAGTTAGAAGAATTAAGTGGTTGACGAGTGAGACCCACCAAAGGATAAAATATATTTAAATCAAAGGTGACCTCGTTCCGGCGCTTCCTTGGGGTGTTCGGTAAGCCGGAGGAGAGCTCCGCATCCTTGCTGGTCCGGGTCTGCCTCCGGCTCTCATGAATCTGTGGCTTCAAAAGAAATTGAGGATCTTGATAAGCTAAGGGATGTGAAAATCTTACTTTCCGGGTTACTCTGTGGATTTTCTGTCTTGGCAAAGGCTCGAAGTCGGAGGAAATGATAGTTACCTCTTCATCCTTGCCATGGGTCGTTCCTGTGTCCTCCTGCTGATAATCAGTGTCAATAAGATGGTTAAAAAAGGAGCCAAGAGAGTCAATGGCTACCTCCGACTCAGAAGAATCTTCTAGCCGAAGCAAGTCAGAGGCGGTGGCTTTCTTGCCCTTCTTCTTTGCAGCCTCTTTCCTGGCGGCTCTCTTGGCCTTCCTGGCTTTCTTCGCAGCTTCATGATCATATTTAACCTTCTAAAATTTATCACCCGCTTGTGAGAGTTAGCAGAGATATGAGTATAGATAAAACATCAAAAAATCAAGGTAATTTATTCAGATGGCGGCTTACCGCTGGAGCCGGGTTAGCTTCGCAGAAGGGGCTTAAGCCCACCTTACCACAATCTTCTAGGCTCTCATTCAAAAGTGACTTTGTCATATCGTTGATGACATCTTCAGGCAAGTCATCAGGGTTGTGCCGCATAGGATCATCTTTCTTGCCTGTGTAGGTGCACATCAGGCCGGGGCAGCGGCTCAATGGAATAACCCGCCAGGCGAGCCAAACCCGGACTAAATCGATGCCATTTAGCCCGTTCCCCAGAAGAGCCTTGATCTTAGCCAGGGTGGGGGCGAGCATCTTGCGTTCGGCGGCTGTTATCTTGTCAGGAAGCTGATGTGTAACGCCCCGAGACCGATGTGCCAGGTGTCGTTCAGTTATTCGTTGTTGTTGTCTTGTCATTGGCTCGCGTGTTGCATTTCATCATGTCATCATGTGCATTGCATCATCATGTTTTCAAAACTTGCATCCGTCCCGGTCTCCTCGTTCCTTCCGTTGTCCGTTTTGAGCCCAACCACACTTGCACGCGCCCGCGGCACGTCCGAAATATTATTTTATTAGTGGCCGGAAAATGTTCTCGGAATGGGTTGAAAGTTGGCATGCGGTGTCGTTTTGTTGTCAGTAGACCGCCTGCCAAGTTTCATCGCATTCGGAGTCCGTTTGACGTCCCAACGGATAAATATAGCGGCAATAGTAGCCGGTCTAACGTCGGACGTTTTCGGTCTCCGGAAACAGTCGCCGGGCCTCCCTCTCTTCTCTTCTCTCAGCTCGAGACCGTCTGCACAGCCCACCTAGTCCATCCTCCTTCCCCTCTTCGCTTCCGGAGTTGCCCGATGCGATCGCGCGGTCCGAAACCCTCTCTGCACAGTGCATCGAACCCCTCACGCGAGCGCCCGAAAGCTGTCCCGGACCCGACTCGGACAGTCGTTACCGCTGTGTCCGGATCATCCCCAAACATCTACAAAATATCTTCGTTTTATTATTCGGGCTATCTAACCTATTTATTTACGACCGCCCGATTATAATCGGACGGACCGGATTAGTCCCTACCATCCCCTACCTATATATATATATCCAACCCTAGATCCTAGGCGCCTTGTCCCATCCTCCCGTTCCCTCCGCCGCCACCCGACCAAACCCTCTCAGGATCCCCTCCCGATCCTTCTCCACCCAACCAGCGCTCTCCCTCCTCCTCGTTCCAGATCCCCTCGCCCTCCTTCCTCGTTTGATCCCCTGCCTCATCTTGCCCGATCCAATCCATCGAGCGCCTCCTCCTCCCCGCTCGATCTCCCCTGCCAATCCAACCACCTGCCCGAGGCCTCCCCTCGATCCAACCCTCCTCGCTCTCCTCGTCGCCCTCGAGCCAAGAGCCCCTCGTTCGAGCGCCAACCTCCAGCAACCCCGAGCATCCAACTCCTCCTGTGGCGCCCGTCCTTCTGTCCCCGAGCAAGCCGCAACAGATGAGTTCAACGCAGCGCCCTTCCTCCCGTTTCTCTCTCTCTGACTACCTCTTATGTTCCCTCTCTGAATCTCTCTCTCTCTTTCTTTCTTCAGACAACATCAGCAGCCGCTGCTCCCTCTCGCCGGGAACCGCTCCGCCACGACCTCCTCCCCGTCGCGCAGCCCTTCACCGGAGTCCCAGTCGCACCAGGCCGCCGCTGCGTCCCCTGCTTCTCGTCGCGCCGGCCTCCGCTTCCTCTTCGTCGAGCAGGGACTCGCTCGTTCCAGCACGCCTCCGCTCGCGTCCAGTTCCGTCGTCCGCCGTGGCCGTGGAGCTCGTCGGGGTCGTCCGCATGCCACTCCAGCCCCGCGCCAAGCTGCCGGAGTCCCAAGCCCCTGCACACTCTCCGCCGCCCCGCCAAGTCCCTCCTGCCATTGCCCGCTCCACCTCTTCGCCCGGTCTCCCCTCCTCGCCGTTGACCGCGCCGGAGTCCTCAGCGCCGCCGTGCCTGCTACTTGCTCCGTCGACTCGAGCCCCTCGTCGTCCCGCGCCGCTGTCGTCTTCACGAACTGCACCGAGCGCAGTCGAGCTCTGCTTCCCCTGCGCGAGCTCCCTCCTGTTCGTTCAGATCGAGCAGCAGCAGGTCGACGCCCGCGTTGACTGTGCCTCGCCCGCAAGCGACCGCCAGGTGGGCTCCAAGGCCCGATTGCGCCCCCCAGCCGGCCTCCCGTGCCAGATCGCGTGGCCCAGTGCGCCTCCGCGCCTAGCCAGCCTCCTCCACCAACGGGCCGAAGCCCATGGGTGAGCCGACCCCCAGCGCCCCCTCCTCTTGTTTTTTTACTCTTGTTGGGCTGCCCAGTGCACTGTTCAGATTCAGCCCGATCATGTTTTTTTCTCGTTCTGTGAATTTGTCCAATTATTCCAGGGATTGCCAGTTTTACAGATTAGACCCTCATGTTCATGCATTTAATAACTCAAGAACTGTGCATCGGATTAAATGTTTTATATATGAAACTTGCTCAGAATTTTGTGTAGATTAATAATATCCAACTTTCATCTATGTTTGAAATGTTAAAAATGTTGTTTGCATTAATTTACTCCTATGCCATGCTAAAATGATTTAATTCATAACTAAATAACCGTAGCTCCGATTTAAATAAACTTTATATGTAAATGGGGTGGAAAAATGCCTAGATTAACATGGTCCATTTTATTTTCCTGTTTAACAACTTTAAAATATGTTTTAGGGCAGAACAGTAGCAAATTCATAATTTGCATATGGGGATTTTCCGGATTTCTTGTGTGTTATATCCGGCCTCATTTAAACTTGCCTAACTATTTAGTTTACTTTTGTTACACCTCTTGCCATGTTTAACAACAATTAATATTGTTGGGTAGCTTAAACGAGAGATAACTAAATAATTGATGTGGTGTTCCGTCAACATGCACCTCGTTGCATATTGAGCTCCACTTAACTTGTAGTATTGTTTGTTGCACTTTGCCATGCCATGCCTCATTAAACCGGACATGCATCATACTTGTTTGTGCATCATGACTTGTTTATGCTTGTGTGTTTATTATGTTGTTTGTTTCTTTCCGGGTTGCTTCTCTCGTTAGCTTCGGTTTCGTTCCGGAGTTGTGAGGATTTGTTCGTCTACGTCCGTTTGTCTTCTTCATGGACTCGTTCTTCTTCCTTGCGGGATTTCAGGCAAGATGATCATACCCTCGAAATCACTACTATCTTTGCTATGCTAGTTTGCTCGCTCTTTTGCTATGCCTATGCTACGATGCCTACCATTTGCTTGTCAGCCTCCCAAATTGCCATGCCAAACCTCTAACCCACCATGTCCTAGCAAACCGTTGATTGGCTATGTTAACGCTTTGCTCAGCCCCTCTTATAGCGTTGTTAGTTGCAGGTGAAGATTGAAGTTTGTTCCTTGTTGGAACATGGAGATGTTGTTCCTTGTTGGAACATGTTTACTTGTTGGGATATCACAATATATCTTACTTAATTAATGCATCTATATACTTGGTAAAGGGTGGAAGGCTCGGCCTTATGCCTGGTGTTTTGTTCCACTCTTGCCGCCCTAGTTTCCGTCATATCGGTGTTATGTTCCCGGATTTTGCGTCCCTTACGCGGTTGGGCTATAATGGGAACCCCTTGACAGTTCGCCTTAAGTAAAGCTCTTCCAGCAATGCCCAACCTTGGTTTTACCATTTGCCACCTAGCCTTTTCTTTCCCTTGGGTTCTGCAGACTCAAGGGTCATCTTATTTAACCCCCCCCCCCCGGGGCCAGTGCTCCTTTGAGTGTTGGTCCGAACTGGGCAGCCTGCGGGGCCACCTCGGGGAAACTTGAGGGTTGGTTTTACTCGTAGCTTGACCTATCTGAGTGTGCCCTGAGAAAGAGATATGTGCAGCTCCTATCGGGATTTGTCGGCACATTCGGGCGGTGTTGCTGGTTTAGTTTTACCCTGTCGAAATGTCTTGTTGTACCGGGATACCGAGTCTGATCGGAACGTCTCGGGTGGAGGTCTATTCCTTCGTTGACCGTGAGAGCTTGTCATGGGCTAAGTTGGGACACCCCTGCAGGGATTTGAACTTTCGAAAGCCGTGCCCGCGGTTATGGGCAGATGGGAATTTGTTAACGTCCGGTTGTAGAAAACCCGAAGTTGACCTTAATTAAAATACATCAACCGTGTGTGTAACCGTGATGGTCTCTTTCCGGCGGAGTCCGGGAAGTGAACACGGTGTTGGAGTTATGCTTGACGTAGGTTGCTATAGGATCACTCGTTGATCATACTTTTATCGACCGTGCTTTGCCTTCTCTTCTCGCTCTCATTTGTGTATGTTAGCCACCATATATGCTAGTCGCTTGCTGCAGCTCCACCTCATTACTCCATCCTTCCTATAAGCTTAAATAGTCTTGATCTCGCGGGTGCGAGATTGCTGAGTCCCCGTGGCTCACAGATACTTCCAAAACCAGTTTGCAGGTGCCTATGTTACCGTGCAGATGACGCAACCAAGCTCAAGGAGGAGCTCGATGAAGATCTTGCCCTTTGTGTTGTTTCGTTCTAGTTGATCAGTAGTGGAGCCCAGTTGGGGTCGATTGGGGACCTTTGCCGCATTTGGGGTTCTTCTTTTATTTTGGTTCCGTAGTCGGACCTTGATTGTATCTGGATGATGTAATGCTTTATTCATGTAATTGTGTGAAGTGGCGATTGTAAGCCAACTATGTATCTCTTGCCCTTATGTATTACATGGGTTGTGTGAAGATTACCTCACTTGCAACATTGCTTTCAATGCGGTTATGCCTCTAAGTCGTGCTTCGACACGTGGGAGATATAGCCGCATCGAGAGCGTTACATGATGGTTGGACGCAAGACGTAGAGCACAAAAACCGAGCAAAGGGTTTTCATCAGCCAGAGAAGTGTCTTGGCAATAAAACCATGTCTGGTTCCAGTCTTTGGGATGACTCAGCGGATTGGCATAAGGAAAAATTACGTCTCTCCGACGTTGGATCGAGACACCACCAAGTTCCAAGCTCTGGCCGTTGGTGCATTCATTCTGGCGGTTTAAGTAAAATAACTCTCTGAAGAGTAATATGTTGGGTTCTTCTCCAGGGTATACTTCACTTAACACTTGGAAATTGCAAATGTTAGACACGGAATTGGGTCCGATGTCTTGAGGGCAGAGGTCAAAGAAGTGCAAGACATCCCTGAAGAATTTTGTGCCGGGTGGAGAGAAACCCCGGTTCATGTGATCCGTGAAAACAATAACCTCCCCCGTTTTGGGCTGAGGAATTTCCTCCTTCGGGTTAGGAGCACGATAGGACATGATTTCCTTCTTCGGCAGATAGCCGGTCTTCACAAAGTCATCCAATGTACTGTCTGTGATGATGGATTTGACCCAGTTGCATGAAGTGGGTTCTTTCGATGCCATTGTGATGAAAGCCTAAGAAAGAGTAAAGATTTTCGCTTCAAATTTAAGCCGGAGAATAATATTACAGTGCATATTCAATATGGCGGCTTATAAAGGGGCCTAATGGTATAAGGCTAATTATGTCAGATTATTTAAAGCCGCCATGAGCGTCATATGCAGGTAAGTTATTTAAGCCGCCATGGGCAGTTAAGATTATCAATTGAGCATTGCCTTTTAAGCCGGTGATGAGAGTCGCCATGGCTAGGTGGATCTAACAAATACAGTTTTTTACCTAAGTGTTGTATAAACAAGTTGCAGCTATTATTTTGGATCAAACGACTGCTCAGAAAAGAAAATATTCTAGACCTAAAAACGAAGAACAGAGGAGTTCATGATTCCAATGAGGCTTCTTTGCAAGAAAAAGGGATCTACTAGTATCTAAAATGGACGCGAAACAACTACCGCATAAAGTTCCATATTACTCTTGGATCAAATGAAGCCGCAGAGGAAGAACTATGAAGATACTGTGATGAACTATGAAGAACACAGGAACCCGCGAACCCTAATGCAGATCTAAGGTGCAGGAAGGAGAAGACTTACAACAGCAGATTTACTGCGGAGGGCCGCCGCCGTTCTCTGGACTGATTCAGGTTGATGCAGCGGCCAAGGTCGATGGAGACAAGGTGCGCTATAGCGGCGGCGGAGCTCGAGTGGCAGTAGGGGTGCGAGAGGAAGAAGATGAGGAAAGGGGAGAATGAGAAGAGACCTAGTTGGGTCTATTTATAAGGAAAGACTGCTAAGTGGGCACGAAAAACGAGGAGGCCGAAAACATAGTTATCCAACTACAAGGATGCCTCGATTTTTGGATGGTCATTAAGATAAAGATCCGTTGAGATATATTGGACAAAACGTGCATTTATGGCAGGTGACATCATGGCGGGTTACCACAAATCCAAAGGATGACGTCATGGCGGGTTACAAAAATTTCATAAGCAAAGAGCAGAAGATTTTTTTTGAAGATTGACATGAACCAGTTCAAATCAATCTGGGGCCTAATGTTGGGGATATAACTATTAGGTATGACCTGCCCAGGAGGGGCCGTGTTATACCTATGAATATTCTTGAAGCCCAAGACCAAGGTTGAAGATGGCGGTTTAGTAAGGGCCCAAAGCCTAGAGACGACTTAAAGGCCCGTAGAGATAAACCGCCATATGTACATGACTTGTATTGTAAGGCAAGAATAGTTAGAGACCGAGACGGACACTGTTTATGAGCCGTCCGGGACTCAGAGGGCCGCTGGGCGTCGACCTCTGTATATAAAGGGACGACCTGGTGGCGACTCAAGGCAGGTAACATCATTAGATCGAGAGCTAGGTCAAGCGATTCCGCTCCCTAGTCATCGAGTCATAAGCAATCCCACTCAAAACTGGATCGTAGGCCTTTACCTTCACCGTAAGGGGCTGAACCAGTATAAACCCCATGTCCTTTGTCCCGATTAACCCCTTTAACCTTCGTAGTTGCGATGGCTCCACGACTAAGTCCTTTCAGTAGGACATCTGACGTGACAATTCCACGACAAAACCCTAACATCTAAAGCAGGATACCCTAGCCCATCCACATACCAGGACTAGGTCCCATACCAGACCGATGCACTCTCAGAGGCTGTCGCCGCCATCTTCCACCGGTCCATCTCGAGAGCAGCAACTAAACCATCGACCTTGCATGGCCTGCCATCGACGCCACCATGACGCCAGACAACTCCACCATCCTGCATGAATCTGTCCCCACGCGCCCGTCGCCGAACCTCCACAACACCATGCCATCGGGGTCCGCCGTCGACCTTTCAGTGGATGAGACACCGCTCTTTCGCTTGTCCCATCCAATTAGCACTTGCTCCAAAACGATGCCCTCAGGAGGGACAAAGACATCAAAGGTATCATCATCGTCCGATCCGGTAGATCCAGATCTAGTGTTTTCCCCGAAGCATCACGAGTGGGGTGCCACGACCTACAACAATGATGCCTCGAGAAGGGAACGATGTCATAGACACCGCCATCGTCCGCCATGATCAAAGTTAGCACGATTTTCACCGGAAGTCACGTTCCCCCAACCTCGTAACTGGTTGGAACCGAACGGACCTCGCCGTGGAGACAAGGGTCGCCGTCGACACCCCGGCAAGGAGCCTCTTGCTGCCCCTCACCGGTCCTCCTCGCGGCACCGGTTGGCCAAGGACGTACCGAGACGGATCTGGACAGGATGCTAGATCCGCAGCCATCGGAGCCACCCATGTGCCCATGGCCGCCACACCGCCGGCAATGTAGGTTCCCATCGACACCGCACAGCAGGGGCGCCGCCCTGACTACCGCCCCCGGCCTCCCCGTGTGAGATGCCGCCTCCGTCTCATTGGATCTGCCGCGGTGACCACCCGCCATGGATCATGCAGGGCCCGCTGCCATCGCGTCCCTTGCCGGCGGCTGGGTATGGAGAAGCGAGGAGGGGCTGGCAGCGCGAGATCGGGGGCCCTTGGCGCCGCCCAAGGGGAGGCGACGTGAGGGGAAGGGGAATCGTCGGGCAGATTTACAGTTACATGACTAGTTATAATAATGCTCAAGCTCAACAAGCTTTGATCTTTCTTCACTCCTTCCTTCCTTTGGGGAGTTAATAGTAGCAGAAGACCTTGCTACTGCAGCGTTACTCGAGTTCTTAGATTCTTTCTTGCTGCTGTTTGCTAAAAAATGTTCCTTGATTGACTTCTCACCCGAGGATGCCCTCTTTCTATCATCAGGTGCCCTCAGCTTCGGTCCGAATGGTAGATCTCCATTCTTGGCACGCTGTCCTAGAGCTGGGCAATACAATTCAGAGTGCCCAAGCTGGCCACAGATGAAGCAAATGTGAGATACATTCTCATACTGTATGTCATATAAATCTTGCTTCTTCCTTCTTGCTGAGTCAATTAGGATTGGAAAACACTATGATTCAGTCGGCGGATCACATGCAGTGCGTTCGCCTCGTTCTACATCCAACATGTGTCCTTATGTACTCGCTGCTTCACACTCGCAACCATGGCTGATGCTCAAGCGTGCACGCCCGAGCTCCACTCCTGCCACTATCTGCCTTGTTGCGTCACGCCAGACTCCCCTCTCGCTATCCGTCATCTCTCCAACCGATGATGCTATTTTATTCTTTTCGCAACAAAGGCTTTGTTGCAAAATTTGTCCCGCAACATCATCTATGTTGCATAAATTTCTTGATTCGCACTATAGACGACATCATCTTTGCAATGAATTTTTTCTGCAACATTATTCGTGTTGCAAAAGTCCTCCCACAACATCATTTATGTTGCAAAAAATGTGAAAAAAATCATGCTACACCATCACTGTTGCAAAAGTCCTCACGCAACATCGCCTATGTTCTATAAAAAGTTAAAGAAAAATATATTTAAAAATAGGATGAAAGTAATGCTTCGGTGGTTTTGCAACAAAGCAATTGTTGCAGAGTGAGTTGTGCAACATCTACCTTGTTGCAATTTCAGATGCACCTCATCTGAGAGATCAGAGGACTATTTATGCCTTAATCCAATGACGTAGGAGGCGGCAGATCTTTTAAATAGATCCGCCGGCCGACGCGTAACGCGGCCCATTAGAATCCAACACTTAAGGGGTTTGGAAACAACAACAATGACCCTTGGACATAGAAAGCCACCCATATGATCAAACTGTACCGAGGTAGCATTCTGGTCTATTAGTGCTACGACAACACTATCTTGTATAACACCATTTTGGACCCGGTCCTTCCTTGTGTGGCTACACATCCATTTCAACATACACATATTCGCTACACCTAACTGTTGGACATGTCGCCTTTAGTTGGCTAACACTCAGCATCATACAATATTGCGGGTCGAATCGCCATCCTGTAGAACGTGGTTTTTAACTTTTGAGACACTCTCTTGTCACAGAGAACGCCAGTAGCTTGGCGCCACTTTATCCATCAGGCTTTGATTCGATGGTTCACATCTTCATCGATATCCCCATCCTTCTGCATCATTGACTTCAAATATAGAAAGATGTCCTTCTTCTGAGGCACCACCTGCGCATCAAGGCTAACCTCCTCCTTGTCCTTGTGCCTAGTAGTACTGAAACTGCACCTTATTTACTCAGTTTTAGTTCTACTAAGCATAAAACCTCCCGATTCCAAGGTTTGTCTGCATAACTCTAACTTCCTATTAACCCCGTCCGACTATCATCGTCTAGCACCACATCATCCGCAAAGAGCATACACTATGGAATATTTCCTTGTATATTTCTTGTGACCCCATCCATCACCAAAGAAAAAAAGATAAGGGCTCGAAGCTGACCCCTGGTGCAGTTGATAACCCAGAAGTATAGGGGATCGCAACAGTTTTCGAGGGTAGAGTATTCAACCCAAGTTTATTGATTCGACACAAGGGGAGCCAAAGAATATTCTCGAGTATTAGTAGCTGAGTAGTCAATTCAACCACACATGAAAGACTTAATATCTGCAGCAAATTATTTAGTAGCAAAGTAGTATGGAAGTAATGGTAACAGTGGCAAAAGTAATAGTAGCAGTTTTGTAGCAATCATAATAGTGGCAACGGAAAAATAACTTAGCAAAGACCAATATGAAACGAGCTCGTAGGCAATGGATCAATGATAGATAATTATGTTGGATGGCATTCATCATGCTACAGTTATAACATAGTGTGACACAGAACTAGCTCAGGTCATCAATATAATGTAGGCATGTATTCCGAATATAGTCATACGTGCTGATGGAAAAGAACTTGCATGGCATCTTTTGTCCTACCCTCCCGTGCCAGCGGGGTCCTGATGGAAACTAAGGGATATTAAGGCCTCCTTTTAATAGAGAACTGGACCAAAGCATTAGCACTTAGTGAATACATGAACTCCTCAAACTACGGTCATCACTGGGAAGTGTCCCGACTATTGTCACTCCAGGGTTGC
This sequence comes from Triticum aestivum, assembly GCF_018294505.1. Lineage (NCBI taxonomy): Eukaryota > Viridiplantae > Streptophyta > Magnoliopsida > Poales > Poaceae > Triticum > Triticum aestivum. The sequence continues at coordinate 236,728,395 of NC_057810.1, forward strand.
CGGATCATAACACGTAGTAGGTGACTATAACTTGCAAGATAGGATCAAGAACTCACATATATTCATGAAAACATAATAGGTTCATATCTGAAATCATGGCACTCGGGCCCTAGTGACAAGCATTAAGCATGGCAAAGTCATAGCAACATCAATCTTAGAACATAATGGATACTAGGGATAAAGCCCTAACAAAAGTAACTCGATTACATGGTAAATCTCATCCAACCCATCACCGTCCAGCAAGCCTACGATGGGATTACTCACGCACGGTGGTGAGTATCATGAAATTGGTGATGGAGGATGGTTGATGATGACGATGGCGACGGATTCCCCTCTCCGGAGCCCCGAACGGACTCCAGATCAGCCCTCCCGAGGAAGAACAGGGCTTGGTGGCGGCTCTATATCATAAAACGCGATGAATCCTTCTCCCACATTTTTTTCTCCCCTAACGTGAATATATGGAGTTGGAGTTGAGGTCGATGGAGGTCCAGGGGGCCCATGAGGTAGGGGCATGCCCGGGGGTAGGGCGCGCCCCCACCCTCGTGGCCATGGTGTGGGCCCCCTTTGGTTGATTCTTACGCCAGTATTTTTTATTAATTCCAAAAAGTGTCTCTGTGAAGTTTCAGGTCATTCCGAGAGCTTTTATTTCTGCAAACGAGGCAGGGGGGCACGCCCATGGCAATTCTGCTGAAAAGAGCGTCAGTCCGGGTTAGTTCCATCCAAATCATGCAAATTAGAGTCCAAAATAAGGGCAAAAGAGTTTGGAAAAGTAGATACGTTGGAGACGTATCAACTCCCCCAAGCTTAACCCATTGCTTGTCCTCAAGCAATTCAGTTGACAAACTGAAAGTGATAAGAAACTTTGACAAACTCTGTTTGATCTTGTTTTTGCAAATAATTAAAGCCAACATTCAATTTTCAGCAAAGAGTATGAACTAACCATATTCACAATAACATTTAGGTCTCACGTTTACTCATATCAATGGCATAATCAACTAGCGAGTAATAATAATAAATCTTGGATGACAACACTTTCTCAAAACAATCATGATATGATATAACAAGATGGTATCTCGCTAGCCCTTTCTGAGATCGCAAAACATAATGCAGAGCGCCCCTGAAGATCAAGGACTGACTAGACATTGTAATTCATGGTGAAAGATATCTAGTCACAGTCGTACTCAATATCAATTAATAACAATGCATACAAATGAAAGTGGTGCTCTCTAACTGGTGCCTTTTTATAAGAGGATGATTACTCAACATAAAAGTAAATAGATAGGCCCTTTGCAAGGGAAGTAGGAATTTGCAGAGGTGCCAGAGCTTGAGTTTTTGAAACAGAGATAAATAATATTTTGGGTGGTATACTTTCATTGTCAACATAACAACCAAGAGATCTCGATATCTTCCATGCCATACATTATAGGCGGTTCCCAAACAGAATGGTAATGTTTATACTCCCCCACCACCAATAAGCACATTCCACGGCTGGTCCGAGACAACGGGTACCGTCCAACTAACAACAATCATGGGGGAGTTTTGTTTGCTATTATTTTGATTTGATTTGAGCATGGGACTGGGCATCCCGGTTACCAGCCATTTTCTCGTGAATGATGAGCAGAGTCCACTCATCGTGAGAATAACCCACCTAGCATGGAAGACATAGACAGCCCTAGTTGATACATGAGCTATTCGAGCATACAACACAGAATTTCATTTGAAGGTTTAGAGTTTGGCACATGAAAATTTACTTGGAACGGCAAGTAAATACCGCATATAGGTAGGTATGGTGGACTCATATGGAACAACTTTGGGGTTTATGGAAGTGGATGCACAAGCAGTATTCCCGCTTAGTACAGGTGAAGGCTAGAAAGAGACTGGGAAGCAACCAACCAGAGAGTGACATAGTCATTAACATGCATTAGGATTAACCAACAATGAGTGCAAGCATGAGTAGGATATAAATCACCATGAACATAAATATCGCGGAGGCTATGTTGATTTTGTTTCAATTACATGTGTGAACATGTGCCAAGTCAAGCCACTCGAATCATTCAAAGGAGGATACCATCCTATCATACTACATCACAACCATTTTAATAACATGTTGGCACGCAAGGTAAACCATTATAAACTCCTAGCTAATTAAGCATGGCATGAGTAACTATAGTCTCTAATGGTCATTGCAAACATGTTTCATTCATAATAGGCTGAATCAGGAACGATGAACTAATGATATTTACAAAAACAAGATAGGTCGAGTTTATACCAGCTTTTCCTCATCTCGATCATTTCATCATATATCGTCATTATTGCCTTTCACTTGCACGATCGAATGGTGTGGATAATAATAATAGTGCACGTGCATTGGACTAAGCTGGAATCTGCAAACATTTAATTCAAAGGAGAAGACAAGGTAATATGGGCTCTTTGTTAGATCAACAATAATGCTTATGAGAGCCACTCATCATTTTCATCGTGGTCTTCTCCTCTCGACCCCCAAAGAAAAGAAAAGAATTTCAAAGAATGAGAAAAAATATTTACATGGGAAAGCACCCAACAAGCAAAAAGAAAAACGAGAAATCTTTTTGGGTTTTCTTATTTACTTACTACTACTACAAGCACGGAAAGTAAACTAGCTAAAAGCTACAACAATTTTTTTAGTTTTTTTCTCAAAGTTTTTCAAACACACAAGAAGAAAGCGGGAAAAGAAAATAAACTTACATGGATAGTACAACAAAAAAGTATGAACACCGATAACTAGAATGAGTGTGTGAACATGAATGTAATGTCGGTGAGAAATACGTACTCCCTCAAGCTTAGGCTTTTGGCCTAAGTTGGTCTAAGACCACCACTGGCCCAGATAATATCTGACATCATAGTTGGGGTTGTACTGTGCTGCGGCAGCTGCCGCCTGACGAGCTGCTTCCTGGAGATGAGCTGCCTCCGCTGATCTCTCATACTCGTTTGCCTCCTCTCTGGTTGTAACATATCTCCCATTTGCCTGAAAGTTGAAGAAGGCAGGAGCAGGAAGGGTAATAATGATAGCACACCGTCTGTCAAAGATTAGTCGGTACTAGAGGAACTGATCGTTCCTCTCAAGAAACTGGTTACGAACCATAGCATTATAATCTAGAAAAGCAGGTGGCAATCAATATCATTTTCAATTATGAATACACCAAGATAATCAGCTAAATGAGTTGCATAAATCCCACCAAATAAATCTCCATCTTTAGCATTAAGATGTAACCTCCACGCAACAATGGCCCCCAAGTTATATTGCTTGTCACCTAATACCGCACTCTTGAGGACACTAAGATCTGATACGCAAATGTGGCTATGCTCGTGCTTACCGTTAATGCATCCACCTATAAAGAGAGCAAAGTAATGTATGGCAGGAAAATGAATGCTCCCTATGGTAGCTTGTGTGATATTTCTAGTTTCTCCCACAGTGATGCTAGCAAGGAAATCATTATAGTCAGATTTATGAGGTTCACTAAAGATGCCCCACTGTGGGATTTTGCAAGCAGTATTAAAATCTTCAAGGTCCATGGTATATGATTTATCATAGAGGTCGAATATAACAGTGTGAGTATTGCGCTTAGATGAAAACTCAAACCTCCACACAAAGGAATAAGTGAGGTAATAGTATTGTCGGCACTTATCTGATACGAAATCCTCAAGATCAGCATTACGCACATAAACATCAAATTCATCCTTGAAGCCTGCATGGACCATAAATTCATCTGACAACCATTCATAAGGCCGCACTTGAGCTTCCCTTCGTGGTTAGAGGTCCGCCTCACGTATCGCGAGCCTCGGTGCTTGCTTCCTCGAAGAACCACCTTGGTACATTCTCCTAGACATTTTTCTTCCTCTAAAAAAATTCTGAAATTTTTAGTGACTCAAAATAAAAGTGAACCAAACTCAACAAGATTAATAGCAACTACTCCCACAAGTGTCTAAAGACTATATCATGCATTAAAAATACTTTGGACCATATAAATTTGACATGCAAGCTCAAGAACAGGGTCACCTCAGCAGCAAAAACTTGCAATAAGTAAAGCACTTGAACAAAAACTAATTGGACCATTGGAGGAGTCACATACTAAAGAATAATCCCCCAAAGCAGTTTTGTGAATGGAACTTTGAGCAAGGAAATCGAATATGGCAGCAAATGAGCAAGAACACGAGTTTGAGCTATGGGATGATTTTTCCTGGAGGAAGACGAAGTGGATGGGCCCTGGAATAAGTGGAGGGGGGCCACATGGGGCCCACGATGTAGGGGGCGCGCCCTCCACCCTCGTGGCTAGCTGGTGTGGCCCCTGGTGTGTTCTCAATGCCAGAAATTCTCAAATATTCTATAAAAAAATCATACTCAAATTTCAGGGCATTTGGAGAACTTTTATTTTCGAGGTATTTTTTTATTGCAAGGATAATTCAAAAAACAGACAGAAAATACTATTTTTATTTTATTTATTTTAAATAACATAAAGTAAAAGGAGGGTATAGAAAGTTATGCTTCCCAAATTCATCCATCTCGTGCTCATCAAAACTAATCCACTAACAAGGTTGATCAAGTCTTGTTAACAAACCTCTTTCGAATAACATGAAACTGGAGAATTTTTGAATAAAACTAAGTCACCTCAACAGGGATATGCATGTCCCCAACAATAAGAATATCATATTTCTTTCTGACAGTAGGAAGAGGGAATTCAAAACCTCCAATAGGAATGGCTAAGATTTTTCCAATAGAATTGATACTATGAACTTGACGTTGTTTCTTCAAGAAGTGTACCTTATGCTCATTACCATTAACATGAAAAGTGACATTGCCTTTGTTGCAATCAATAACAGCCCCTACAATATTCAGAAAGGGTCTACCAAGGATGATCAACATACTGTCATCCTCGGGAATATCAAGAATAACAAAGTCCGTTAAAATAGTAACGTTGGCAACCACAACAGGCACATCCTCACAAATACCGATGGGTATAACAATTGATTTAGCAGCTATTTGCAAAGAGATTTCAATAGGTGTCAACTTATTGAAATCAAGTCTATGATATAAAGAGAAAGGCATAACACTAACACCGTCTCCAAGATCGCATAAAGCAATTTTAACATAGTTTCTTTTAATGGGGCATGGTATAGTTGGTACTCCTGGATCTCCAAGTTTCTTTGGTATTCTACCCTTAAAAGTATAATTAGAAAGCATGGTGTAAATTTCAGCTTTCAGTATCTTTCTTTTATTTGAAATAATATCTTTCATATACTTAGCATAAGGATGCATTTTAAGCATATCAGTCAAACGCATACGCAAAAAGATAGGTCTAATCATTTTAGCAAAGCGCTCAAAATCCTCATCATAATTTTTCTTGGATGGCTTAGGAGGAAAAGGCATGGGTATCTGAACCCATGGTTCTTTTTCTTTACCGTGCTTCCTAGCAACGAAGTCTCTCTTATCATAATGTTGATTCTTTGACTGTGGGTTATCAAGATCAACAACAGGTTCAATCTCTACATCATTATCATTACTAGGTTGAGCATCAACATGAACATCATCATTAACATTATCACTAGGTTCATGTTCATCACCAGATTGTGTTTCAGCATCAGAAATAGAAATATCATTGGGATTCTCAGGTGTGTCAATAACAGGTTCACTAGAAGCATGCAAAGTCCTATTATTATTCCTTTTCTTTTTATTAGAAGGACCAGATGTATTAGTATTAATTCTCTGAGAATCTTGCTCAACTCTCTTAGGATGTCCCTCAGGATATAAAGATTCCTGGGTCATTTTGCCACCTCTAGTCATAACTCTAACAACATTATCATTGTTCTTATTATTTAATTCATTGAGCAAATCATCTTGTGCCTTAAGTACTTGTTCTACTTGAGTTGTAACCATGGAAGCATGTTTACTAATAAGCTTAAGATCACTTTGAACTCTAGACATATAATCACTCAATTATTCAACCATATAAGCATTACGTTACAATTGTCTACCAACATAAGCATTAAAGTTCTCTTGTTTAACAATAAAGTTATCAAAGTCATCCAAGCATTGACTAGAAGACTTATTATGAGGAATATCACCTTCATCAAATCTATAAAGATAATTTACCTTTACTACCTATGTCGGGTTATCAAGACCACGTATCTCTTCAATAGGCGGTAAATTCTTAACATCTTCAGCTTTAATACCATTTTCTTTCATAGATTTCTTTGCCTCTTGCATATCTTCAGGACTGAGAAATAGAATACCCCTTTTCTTCGGAGTTGGCTTAGGAGTTGGTTCAGGAAGTGTCCAATCATTATCATTATTCAATATATTATTCAATAGCAATTCAGCTTGCTCAACAGTTTGTTCCCTGAAAACACAACCAGCACAACTATCCAGGTGGTCTCTGGAAGCATCGGTTAGTCCATTATAAAAGATATCAAGTATTTCATTTTTCTTGAGAGGATGATCAGCCAAAGCATTAAGTAATTGGAGAAGCCTCCCCCAAGCTTGTGGGAGACTCTCTTCTTTCATTTGCACAAAATTAAATATTTCCCACAAGGCAGGTTGTTTCTTATGAGCGGGAAAATATTTTGCAGAGAAGTAATAAATCATATCCTGGGGACTACGCACACAACCAGGAGCAAGAGAATTGAACCATATCTTAGCATCACCCTTTAATGAGAAAGGAAACAATTTAAGAATATAGTAATATCGGATTTTTTCCTCATGAGTAAATAGGGTGGCTATATCATTCAATTTAGTAACATGTGCCACAACACTTTCAGATTCATAGCCATAGAAAAGATCAGATTCAACCAAAGTAATTAACTCAGGATCGACAGAGAATTCATAATCCTTATCAGTAACACAGATAGGTGAAGTAGCAAAAGCAGGATCATATTTCATTCTACCATTCAAAGACTTTTCTTCCAGCTTAGCTAACAGATTCTTAAGATCATATCTATCATTGCAAGCAAAAAAGTCTCTAGCAGTTTCTCCATCCATAACATAACCCTCAGGAACAACAAGCAATTCATATCTAGGGGAGAATCTTCATTGTCACTTTCATTAATATCATCAGTTTTAGTATTTCATTCTCTCTAACCCTAGCAAGTTGTTCATCAAGAAATTCACCTAGTGGCACAATATTATCAAGCAGAGAAGTAGTATCATCATAAGCATCATGCATAGCAGAAGTGGCATCATCAATAATATGCGACATATCAGAATCAATAGCAGGTGTAGGTGTCGCAAGTTTACTCAAAACAGAAGGTGAATCAAGTGCAGAGCTAGATGGCAGTTCCTTACCTCCCCTCGTAGTTGAGGGATATATCTTGGTTTTATTGTCTTTCAGATTCCTCATAGTGATTAACAAATATAAATCCCAAGTGACTCAGAGAATAGAGCTATGCTCCCCGGCAATGGCGCCAGAAAAAGGTCTTGATAACCCACAAGTATAGGGGATCGCAACAGTTTTTGAGGGTAGAGTATTCAACCCAAATTTATTGATTTGACACAAGGCGAGCCAAAGATATTCTCGAGTATTAGCAGCTGAGTTGTCAATTCAACCACACCTAAAAGACTTAATATCTACAACAAAGTGTTTAGTAGCAAAGTAGTATGGAAGTAAAGGTAACAGTGGCAAAAGTAACAGTAGCAGTTTTGTAGCAACCATAACAGTGGCAACGGAGAAGTAACTTAGCAAAGATCAATATGAAACGAGCTTCTAGGCAATGGATCAATGATGGATAATTATGTCGGATGGCATTCATCATGTAACAGTTATAACATAGGGTGGCACAGAACTAGCTCCAGTTCATCAATATAATGTAGGCATGTATTCTGAATATAGTCATACGTGCTTATGGAAAAGAACTTGCATGACATCTTTTGTCCTACCCTCCCATGGCAGCGAGGTCCTAATGGAAACTAAGGGATATTAAGGCCTCCTTTAATAGAGAATCGGACTAAAGCATTAGCACTTAGTGAATACATGAACTCCTCAAACTACGGTCATCACCGGGAAGTGTCCCGACTATTGTGACTCCGGGGTTGCCGGATCATAACACATAGTAGGTGTCTATAACTTGCAAGATAGGATCAAGAACCCACATATATTCATGAAAACATAATAGGTTTAGATCTGACATCATGGCACTCGGGCCCTAGTGACAAGCATTAAGCATGGCAAAGTCATAGCAACATCAATCTTAGAACATAAAGAATACTAGGGATCAAACCCTAACAAAACTAACTCGATTACATGGTAAATCTCATCCAACCCATCACCGTCCAGCAAGCTTACGATGGATTACTCACACACGGCAGTGAGCATAATGAAATTGGTGATGGAGGATGGTTGATGATGACGATGACGGTGAATTCCCCTTTCCGGAGCCCCAAACAGACTCCAGATCAGCCCTCCCGAGGAAGAACATGGCTTGGCAGCGGCTCCATATCGTAAAATGCGATGAATCCTTCCCCCTGATTTTTTTCTCCCCGAACATGAATATATGGAGTTGGAGTTGACGTCGGTGGAGGTCCATGGGGCCCACGAGATAGGGGGCGCGCCCAGGGAGGTAGGGCAGGCCCCCACCCTCGTGGCAAGGGTGTGGGCCCCCTTCGGTTGATTCTTTCACTAGTATTTTTTTATTAATTCCAAAAAGTGTCTCCGTGAAGTTTCAGGTCATTCTGAGAACTTTTATTTCTGCATGGAAATAACACCATGGCAATTTTGCTAAAAACAACGTCAGTCCGGGTTAGTTCCATCCAAATCATGCAAATTAGAGTCCAAACAAGGGCAAAAGAGTTTGGAAAATTAGATACGTTGGAGACGTATCATGCGAGCCTACGGGTTTGTGAATTATGTAGTCATGACCGAGACACCTCTCAGGACAATAACCAATAGTGGGACCTGGATGCCCATATTTATTCCTAGATATTCCACTAAGATCTTTTATCGGTTGAACCTTTATGACAACATACGTAATCCCCTTTGTCTGTCGGCATGTTACTTGCCCGAGATTGGATCGTCGGTATCTCTATACCTAGTTCAATCTCGTTACCGGCAAGTCTCTTTACTCGTTCTATAATATATCATCTTGCAACTAACTCCTTACTCACATTGCTTGCAAGATTCTTGTGATGTGTATTACCGAGAGGGCCCAGAGATACCTCTCTGATACACGGAGTGACAAATCCAAATCTCGATTCACACCAACTCAACAGACACCTTCGAAGATACCTGTACAACATCTTTATGATCACCCAGTTACATTGTGACGTTCGATATCACACAAGGTATTCCTCTGTTATCCGGGAGTTGCATGATCTCATGGTTGAAGGAACGTGTATTTAACATTAAGAAAGCAGTAGAAATAAATTGAACAATCATATGCTATGCTAACGGTTGGGTCTTGTCCATCACATCATTCTCCTAATGATGTGATCCCGTTATCAAATGACAACTCATGTCTATGGTTAGGAAACCTTGACCATCTTTAATCAACGAGCTAGTTTAGTAGAGACTCACTAGGGACACGGTATTTGTTTATCTATCCACACATGTATTTAAGTTTCCGATCAATACAATTCTAGCATGAATAATAAACCTTTATCATGATTAAGGAAATATAATAATAACCATTTTATTATTGCCTCTAGGGCATATTTCCATCAGTCTCCCACTTGCACTAGAGTTAATAATCTAGTTCACATCGCCATGTGATTAACACCCATAGTTCACATCGCCATGTGACTAACACCCAAAGAGTTTACTAGAATCAATAATCTAGTTCACATCGCCATGTGATTAACACCCAAAGAGTACTAAGGTCTGATCATGTTTTGCTTGTGAGAGAGGTTTAGTCAACGGGTTTGCCACATTCAGATCCATATGTATTTTGCAAATTTCTATGTCTACAATGCTTTGCATGGAGCTACTCTAGCTAATTGCTCCCACTTTTAATACGTATCCAGAATGAGACTCAAAGTCATCTGAATCGGTGTCAAAGCTTGCATCGATGTAACCCTTTATGATGAACCCTTTATCACCTCCATAACCGAGAAATATTTCCTTAGTCCTCTTAGGTAACTAAGGATAATTTTGACCACAGGCTAGTGATCCACTCCTGGATCACAATCGTACCCCCTTGCCAAACTCATGGAAAGGCACATAGTAGGTCTGGTACACAACATGGAATACTTTATAGAACCTATGGCTGAGGCATAGGGAATGACTTTCATTCTCTCTCTATTTTCTACCGTGGTCGGGCTTTGAGTCTTACTCAACTTCACATCTTGCAACATAGGCAAGAACCCTTTCTTAGATTGATCCATTTTGAACTTTTTCAAAACTTTGCCAAGGTATGTTCTTTGTGAAAGTCCTATTAAGCGTCTCGATCTATCCCTATAGATCTTGATGCCCAATATGTAAGTAGCTTCATCGAGGTCTTTCAATGAAAAATTCTTATTCAAGTTTATGCTATCCAAAAATTCTATATCATTTCCAATCAACAATATGTCATCCACATATAATATCAGAAATGTTACAGAGCCCCCACTCACTTTCTTGTAAATACAGGCTTCGCCGTAAGTCTGTATAAAACCATATGCTTTGATCACCTCATCAAAGCGTATATTCCAACTCCGAGATGCTTGCACCAATCCATAGATGGATCGCTAGATCATGCACACTTTGTTAGCACCTTTAGGATCGACAAAACCTTCTGGTTGTATCATATATAACTCTTCTTTACGAAATCCATTAAGGAATACAGTTTTGACATCCATTTGCCAGATTTCATAATTATAAAATGCAGCAATTCCTAACATGATTCAGACAGACTTAAGCATCGCTACAGGTGAGAAAGTCTCATTGTAGTCAACTGATAACCCACAAGTATAGGGGATCACAATAGTTTTCGAGGGTAGAGTATTCAACCCAAATTTATTGATTTGACATAAGGGGAGCCAAAGAATATTCTCAAGTATTAGCAGCTAAGTTGTCAATTCAACCACACCTGAAAGACTTAATATCTGCAGCAAAGTATTTAGTAGCAAAGTAGTATGGAAGTAATGGTAACAGTGGCAAAAGTAACAGTAGCAGTTTTGTAGCAGTTGTAACAGTGGCAACGAAAAAGTGACGTAGCAAAGATCAATATGTGAAAAGCTCATAGGCAATGGATCAATGATGGATAATTATGTTGGATGGCATTCATCATGCAACAGTTATAACCTAGAGTGACACAAAACTAGCTCCAATTCATCAATATAATGCAGGCATGTATTCCATATATAGTCATACATGCTTATGGAAAAGAACTTGCATGACATCTTTTGTCCTACCCTCCCATGGTAGCTGGGTCCTAATGGAAACTAAGGGATATTAAGGCCTCCTTTTAATAGATAACCAAACCAAAGCATTAGCACTTAGTGAATACATGAACTCCTCAAACTACGGTAATCACCGGAAAGAATCCCAATTATTAGCACCTTGGGGTATGCGGATCATAACTCGTAATAGGTGTCTACAACTTCCAAGATCGGATCAAGAACACAAATATATTCATGAAAACATAAAGGGTTCAAATCTGAATTCATGGCACTCCGGCCCTAGTGACAAGCATTAAGCATAGCAAAGTCATAGAAACATCAATCTCAGAACATAGTGGATACTAGGGATCAAACCCTACCAAAACTAACTCGATTACAGGATAAATCTCATCCAACCCATCACCGTCCAGCAAGCCTACGATGGAATTACTCATGCACGGTGGTGAGCATCATGAAATTGGTGATGGAGGAAGGTTGGTGATGATGATGGTGATGGGTCCCCTCTCCAGAGCCCCGAACTGACTCCAGATCTGCCCTCCCGATGAAGAATTGGAGGCGGCGGCGGCTTCGTATCGTAAAAAACAATGAATCCTTATATCTGATTTTTTTTTCTCCCCAAAAGTGAATATATGGAATTGGAGTTGAGGTCGGTGGAGGTCTAGGGGACCCACAAGGCAGGAGGCGCGCCCTCCACCCTTGTCAACAGCCGGTGGGTACCCTCTGGTATATTCTTTCGCCAATATTTTTTTATTTATTCCAAAAATATTCTCCGTAAATTTTCAGGTCATTCCAGAAACTTTTATTTTTGCACAAAAGTAACACCAAGGCAATTCTGTTGAAAACATCATCAGTCCGGGTTAGTTACATTCAAATCATGCAATTAGAGTCGAAAACAAGGGCAAAAGAGTTTGGAAAAGTAGATACGATGGAGACGTACCAACTCCCCCAAGCTTAACCCATTTCTTGTCTTCAAGCAATTCAGTTGATAAACTAAAAGTGATAAAGAAAAACTTTTACAAACTCTGTTTGATCTAGTTGTTACAAATAAGTAAAGCCAGCATTCTGGTTTTCAGCAAAGATTGTAAACTAACCATATTCACAATAACACTTTGGTCTAACGTTTACTCATATCATGTGGGGACCCCGACTCATAAGTCGAGATCACCGAATGCACGTGTACAGTGATCCCAGAGATCAATGCTCACTGAACACACAGAAGCTGAATAACAAGAGTCTTACATCCATACATACCGTTTTACACAAGTAGGACCATTATGGCCAAGTCTTGCATTGATAAAGCCTTAAGGGTTGAACATCAAATGAAACACAAGCAGCGGAAATCTTCGTCGATAAGTAGAACCCATGCCATCTGCCTTAACCCTACAGGCATTCTGACTAGGAAACGTCCTAGTTCGCATGTTCGTCTCCAAAGAACTCTTCTTCGAACTCCGGTTCTTCCATGCCTGGTCCATTAAATAACCAGTGGAAAGCCAATGAGTACTTTGAATGTACTCGCAAGCAACCCATGTTTTGGTTCAAGATACAACAATACATTATATAGGTAAATTTTTGCAGAAAGCTAGTTTTGAGTGCAATGACATGTTCAACAACTTGTAAGAGATGCATCAAGAGAATTCAAGTAACCATGAGGACTGGTTACAGGTATCAACATAAATAGAGTGGGCACCAACCCATCTCAATCACGTCAAGTCCTTCGACTTGACCCAAGTAATTATCCAAACACACACTGGTTTGTAAACTCTGGACATAGTTTAAGCAGCACCACCCAACCGTCCTTGACCGTGGACACCGCTATTCGAATAGTTTTACACTCTACAGAGGTTGCACACTGTACCCACAAGATCCGGGGAACTTCTGTGTCATCCACGACCCGCGATACCTCAAGTACCCGGGGTAAGCACCCTATCACTACCTTTCCCTAGACGACACTAACAAGGAGTCCACTCGTTGTTCCGTATCCTCACGATGTACATCATACGAGACTCACTCGAGATCGTAACATCCGAGAGGGGACACAACAGTGTATCTGGTGCCCTGTGAAAACAGTCATGGCCGCCCTACCTGGCACGACCCCATCCCGAGAGAGAGCACCAACTCTCCCCCATCACTAGTAATGCGGGCTCCAAGCTAGCATCGGCCTAGGTAATCAATAATGCCCTTTCCAATATAAGGGTAGAGTGGTTGCGCATGTAAGGTTGGGACAGTCGTCAAATCTTAAATCTAATCCGTTTTCGAAAACAAAACACACACTTGACTCGGTACACCACTTCTTCATCAAGTGGTTACCCATCTCATCATCTCCCTCGGGCATAAGTGGCACCCGACGAGGTTTTCGAAAAGTCTTTTGAAAATACTTTGCCTCCTTCATCATGCATATACCTGTCCCTTTTTGCGTAGCATCTACTTTAGCACCCTATCTACTCCCACCGGCATAACCCTCATAAGAAGGTAGGGTCATACACAATGCAAGTATCAACGAGGAAGTAACGGTGGCAAACCATTAAAGTGGTTACCACCTTATCATGATTCCGTCGCAACAACAATATGGTGCTATATGACATGCATAAAAAGGGTTTCATAGACATGGTCAAAGGGCTGATTGCCTATTTTAACAAAGTCTTCGAGGTCTTCAAATATCTCTGGTCCAACTCCGAGCATTTCGTCTACTTCGTCAACTATCGTCGAAAGCAACCATAATAAGCAACATAACAAGGCAGGAAATAAAAGTGCTCTAAAAATGTGAGTTGGACTTTTCTAGGATATCTCTGGTTATATGAAAAATAAGCAGAGTGGTTTCATTGGAATTGGATCAGTGGATATCCCTAAACATTTTGATATGATGGAATCAAGGGGTTTATGGATTTGCAAGAAGTGTACAGAAACATTATTTTCAAAAATGAGTAGAGGCACCCATTTGACAAATCATGATTTTAGAAGCAGCTAGGAGTTGGTTTCTCTGGATTTGGAGTTCAAATGAATATCCTATGATTTTGCAAAGTTGGCTATACATGAAGAAATAGACCATTATTTGAGGTGATACAGAAAGTATTAGTAAAAATGTTAAAAAACTAAGTTTTGAACTTATAGACATATAGGATTTTGAATCATGGAATTTGGATCAAAACTGGGCTCTCTGTGATTTTCTAAAGTTTATCACAGAAATAGGAACAATAGTATGTGATAAATATTTGTGAAGGCAATGCTGTTGTAAAAATGTGACAATAGCACCATGTGGTAGGGAATGATTTTAGAAACTACTAGAAATTTGAATCATCAAATTTGGAGTTAATTTGAATTATTTATGGATTTTAGAAACTCACTAGAAAAGAATAAAAAGAAATATAAGGCATTACCCTTATCCTGCGCACCGGCGAGAGATAGCCGTGGGCCGGCCCAGCGGCTCGGCCATGTGGACGACAGGCGACATCGAAAGCGTATTTCGCCCGGCCCGTCTCCACTTGCCAGCGTGGCCGATGGCTGGGCAACTAACGAGCAGGGCCCGCCTGCAGGTCATCGTCTTCGTCTTCCTCCCGCGCGCTCGCCTGGCCGAGGGAGAAGAGAGCCCCGACAACGACTGCCGGCGCTACGGAGCACCTCCGGCGGCACTCTGGCTATAGATGAGCTCGGCGTCGAGCGCCGCATCCATTTGTGTATGCCTCGGCTGCCGGGGATGGTCGAGGCGATGGCGGCTTGGATGCTGGCGGACAGTGGCGTCGAGCGAGATTGGGCACGACGCTACGGTGTGTCCTCGGACGAGGGAAAGAGCGTGGGAGCTCCACCTTGCTCAGGGGAGCCTGCTGGTGGAGAGAGGAGAGGGAGAAGAGCTCGGGCTCGGCTGAATTTAGGTGGAGGCCGACAGCGGCTCTCCGACTATGGATGGCTATGGAGGGCGCGGGGAGAGGAGTGAGTTGGTCCAGGGGGGTCTCTGGGAGGGAGAGAGAGGAAAAGGAGTAGAGAGGAGGCTCGGGTGTGGCCTTAAATAGAAGGGAGCGAGGTGCATAGCAGAGTCGTGCGCCGGCGAGGTCGTAGCCATCGCTGGAGGCCACGGGAGTGCTTGGCTTCGAGTCGGGGTCTTCCTGGGCGTGGTCTACGGCCAGGGGAAGGGAGAGAAGGAGCGAGGGAGCGTCAGGGCAGCGCGCGTGTGAGCATGCCCATTGGAGCTCTCGGGCGGCCATGGTGCGCGTGAGAGCAGGTGCAGGAGAGAGAGAGGAAGAAGGGGGCCGACAGCGTGCCGTGTACTGGACGTCGAGGCGACCTCGGGGGACACGAGGGGGAGACCCTAGGTGGCCGGAGGCGGTTGGCAGGGGGCGGCTACAGTGCAGGAGCGCACTGTAGCGCGCTCCAGAGCGCCCATATGGTTGAGCAGGCCATTTTCTATGCTTGTGGGCGCGCCCTTGCATGTCCAGTAGCATTTGGGGGTGCTAAGGAAGGGATCTTGGCCTTGGATGCTTTGGGTGGCCAGTGGGTGAAGAGAGAGGAAGGAGAAGAGTGGAAATGGGGATGTCCAGAATAGAAAATTGGTGGTTCCATCCCCTTGATCAATAAGCATTGACTTGAGCTGAATGCCAGAGGTAGAGGGAGGTTAGGAGGAGGTGTGGTAAAGAGGAGAACTCATTTGGATTAGTGGAAGAGGCCCTAACAGGGTTTTTAGTTAAAATGCAGAAGGTGTTTGATGCTAGTTTGGGCAAGTAGATGATCTCCATTTGCCATGAGACTCCACAGGGTGAAATGGCACATATAACTAGGGACTTCCACCAATTTGGAGCTTATTTGGGCAAAGTTGCCAATGCAACTTTTGTAAACCCTAGAAATTAGCAGAAATGAACTTGTGAAGATCTAGTTGAGAAAATCACTTCTCCTTGATTCACCACTTGGTGTAATGGCCTCATTTAGTCATGTGAATATGCTCACAAAAGTTGGGGTCAAGGAGAGAAAGTTGGTAGTACAAAGTTGTTCAAATTTGATTCTGGTCAGAGAGGGTTTTGGGGCACTTTGATCAATATAACTTGTTCTCCAACTTGTGCCACTTAGTCTAGATGAATAATTAGAACATTTGAGCATGTTCACAAGGTTTGAGAACATTTGGAAATTTTTGGCAATGTAAAGTTGCTCAAACTTCAAAATGGACAGAAATGTTTTTGAGGGGATTTGATGATGTTATGCTATTCTCCATGACACGCTACTTGTCCAGATCATCAAACATGTCATATGTGACATGCTAGAATTTTCTTGGAATTTTTGGAGAATATTTCCTTGGTAAATATTTCAAAATCTTGAAATATCCAGAAAGGGTTTTTGAGGGATTTGACCAATATTTTGAACATGACCATGTGTTGAAACTCTTATATATGGGCAATATATGCCCACTGAGTTTCCCTGATTTTTGTCAAATATTTTTAAAACAATAAAATAATTTTTCCCTATGAAAGACCATTTCTGGCCTTAAGAAAAGGCTTTTAAATAAAATAGGAAAATAACTTTTAAAATTATATTTTTGTGGTTTATGGGAGTCCTACATTTAATAGGTTTCAAATATACCTTTTGAAATATTTTTCACACCCCAAATAAAGTACTTGCAGTGCAAATCTCAATTCAGGGGTTTTTGGAAAACTACTTTTTGAAAATACTATTTGGCCAAATTATTTTTGTAAGAAATTATTTTTATGTCCTATACACATGATATGATCATTGTTCAAGGTTTTTTGATCAAGGGTAAGGAGTATAAGGGTTGGAGAATTTATTTGATTTTTAGAGCACTTGCAAACAATAGTCAAATGTTCAATCAAAGCAAAGACAAAACACTCAAAAGTTTTTGTCAGACCATGTTTTAGCATGATTTATTGACTTAAATGTTGTGGCATGAAAATCAGGGTGTGTCAGACCTACCCCCCTTACAAGAATCTCGTCCCCGAGATTCCCAAACTAGGCGCGGAAAGGGATACAGAAACTTGGATCTGGGGTAGCCCTCAAGTCCTCATGTTGCTTCTGCTTCCGTGTAGTGCTCCATTGAGCTTGAAGTACTTGATGATGTGGCTTCGTTTATGACGCTCTTCTTGATCCAGGTTGCTAATGGGTAGCTCGCGGTAGGTTAGATTGGGCTAGGGGTCGATGGCTCGGTGGTCAATGCCCTCGTAGAGATCGGGCAAGTTAGGAAGTTGGAACCACTTTCGGGGTTGTGATGCATGGAAAGCATCGTGCACATCAGGTAACTCAGGTGGCAACTCCAGCTAGTAACTGTCTTCTCTTCGTCTCGTAGTGATCTCAAAGGGGGTTGTTAAATCTTGGAGTGATCTCGAAGGGGGCCGATGGATCTTGGTGTGGGTCTCCTTGTCATGGAAATGCTTGGTCCCCTAGAGAGGACTGGCTTGCAGATACACATGGTCTGTGACGCGGAAGTATACTTCTTGAAGATGGTGGTTGGTGTAGTTCTTCCTCCTAGACATGACGATCTTCAGATGTTCCTTGACCAGCTCAACGATACTTCTTCCGTCTTCAGGTAGACAAGTATGTCATCAAAGAAAGATGACAACTAACTTGTCCAAGCACTCCATGAAGTCTATGGGGTACGTAAAGTAGGCTGGGGAATTAGTGGTGGCCTTGTTGAGTGTGGGCCAAGGTGGTTCTAGATCTAGTGTCAAGGCCCTAAGGTCCTGATCCGACCATGTTGTATCTTGGTAGGGCTTAAGGGTTTCAAGGATTCTAGGGTGCGAGTGAACGTTTATCCTTGAGCACAATTCCTGAGATGCCAATTGTTCTATCTAGTCCTCCAAATAGACCACCTTATAGTGCTGGAAGCATCATTTCGTATAGGTCAACTCCAATCATTACTCATGTGATTCATATCCTCATGCCCCTCGAGAGGAGGTCTAACAAAACCATATATGTCTACAATCCCCAAACTCATATGTATGTCTACCCCTAAAAATCCATGGGTAGAACATATAAGCTGCTAAGCCTGAACGTGACAATCCAAGTGCTCAGCCTATTCTTCCAAGGTCTAAGATAAAGCATCTCTATCCTAAGGAAACACGTCGTATGCCACTCCAAGATCTTGTTTCCTTCCTATGAATCAACTCCAACAGCCCATTAACTTCCATTAATCACTACATAATCCATTTAATTCTACAAATCCAATGTTTATGGTGTTCCACAAGACCTTCTAATATCCTCTAATTCTATAATCCTTGAAAAGGTCCAGCCTTACTATAGTCAGTCCACCAATTTCCATTACCATGGTCGAGTAAACTCCAAAGTCAAGCGTATATAGATCCCTAAATCAACTCTGACAATTAATCCAATCTCCTAGTTTATCGTCCACCGAGAAACATGGTATCATGATCGAGATCATCAGTTTAAATCTAATTTACTCCGAACCATGTAGGCTTACTCACCACCTATACTCCACTAGGATCACCTATTTAAATCCAAATCTCATGTTCAACGAGAATTTCTACACTTTCCCCCAAGTTATTATCGTAATATCAACTATCTCCTATCAATATCCCATGGCTAAGTTAAATCCAACTACTTCCAAGAATTCCAATTTGCGATCATAATTGTCCTACTAAATCCAGTTTACTCAAGGGTAATGAAAGCTATGCTAATCCATAATCATGATCCCACCAAGTTCATCTATCAACATGAAAGCCTCATAATCCACCGAATAGTCTCATATAATTCCTCAAGTCATTGATATAAACTCATCAAGTCATTTGTCCTCTATTCCTATATCCTCAAATTGGTCTTCCCAATGGCATCGTCAGTTTTGGTGCTATCTTAGGATGATATTGTGCTCGTTCACTATGTCCACTAGTTCCATA